>NC_092751.1:16126417-16290524 GCF_047496795.1 Chiloscyllium punctatum
AAGGTACACTTATTGGATACAGTTTCAGAGGGTTTACTCTGAGACATAAAATACTGCAATCGACTGTCAATTGTGAACGTTTTCACCCAGTGTCTGGTCCAGGGTGCAGATGGGGGACATGCCAGATGTCATCACCATAAGTAACTTGTGCGATGTGATTCTGATACTCCATGTCCGTGCATCTGCTCCTTGGGCCAGGCTCTGACTAATGATGAATTTATAAGGCATGGTTCCTGGTCAGTCATTGGTATCTAATTTAGATAGCATTTGTACCTACACTGAGAGCAGTGATAGCTTGTTGGCTAGTTTCCTCCTGCTCAAGGTGGATCCCAAATGACTCTCTGTGAGGGAATGTTTGAATGACTGCCCTGACCCAGGTTGGAAACTCTCTTCACAGATTCAGGGCCCTGCCAGTGTCTCTCAGAGTGCTACATGCAGCTGTGAGGTCCAGTAGCACAGTACCCGAATTCACCCTTTTGGAATCTACTTTTAAAATTGGTCATGATGCAAAATAATGGGTTTACGGCCCTGCACAATAATCAGGAGTTTGCCATGTTTGTGAATCGTGCAATAATAACGTATGAGCTACAATTATTCAACTGAACAATAACTGCATCATCTGTGAAGACTATAAAATTGATTCTATGTTGATGGATTAAAATATAAACACCGAAAGACTTTTATGATATAAATGTAAAGAATGCACATTTTGTTTTGTGTCGAGAAAGAGCATGTTGTCTGACTTTGATGGTTATCACAATTACACATTGAAACTCAATGTTCAAATGCATATATTATTGCTCTATCATTTGCAAAATAGTTGAAATCTGACAGATTGAATATTCAGAGTGAGCATTTGATTGAACAATCAAATAGAATTATAACATTTAAATATAATCAATCGATTTGATTTCTCACCTGAAAAGTGTGAGCTTCAGTTATTTGCAAACAATTCTATTAGTTTAAAAATAATCATGGAAAAGGATAGACTAGATCTGAAAGTTGAAGTTCTAAATTGGGGAAAGGCCAATTTTGACGGTGTTAGGCAAGATCTTTCAAAAGCTGATGGCGGCAAATGTTCTCAGGTAAGCGGACGGCTAGAAACTGGGAAACCTTCAGAAGTTAGATAGCCGGAGTCCAGAGACAATATATTCTTGTTAGGGTAAAAGGAAAGGCTGGTAGGTATAGAGAGTGCTGAATGCCGAAAGACATTGAGGGGCTGGTTAAGAATGAGAAGGAAGGATATGACAGGTACAGACAGGATAGATCGAGTGAATCCTTAGAAGAGTATAAAGACAGGAGGAGTTTCTAAAGAGGGAAATCAGGAAGGCAAAAAGGGGACATGAGATAGCTTTGGCAAATAGAGTTAAGGAGAATCCAATAGGATTTTACAAATACATTGAGAACAAAGGGTAAACAGGGAGAGAAAAGAGACCTCAAAGATCAGCAAGGCAGCCTTTGTATGGAGCCGCAGGAGAGGGAGTATTTTGTATCAGTGTTTACTCAGGAGAAGGACATGGGAGATGTAGATATACGGATAAATAGATGGTGATATCATGAAAAATGTCCATATTACAGAGGAAGAAGTGCTGGATGTCTTGAAATGCATGAAGGTGGAAAAATCCCCAGGATCTGATCGATCAGGTGAAACTTGAAAGGATTCAGAAAAGATTTACATGCATGTTTCCAAGGTTGGAGGGTTTGAGCTATAGCTGGAGGTTGCACAGGTTGGGGCTGTTTTCCCTGGAACACTGGAGATTGAGGGGTGACCTTATAGAGGTTTAAAGAATCATGAGGGGCATGGATAGGGTAAATAGACAAGGTCTTTTCCCTGGGATGGGGGAGTCCAGAACTAGAGGACATAGGTTTCCGTTAGGTAGGGAAAATGTAAGAGAGATATAAGGGGCATTTCTTTCACTCAGCGGGTTGTACGTGTGTGGAATGAACTGCCAGAGGAAATAGTGGTGGTTCGTACAATTGCAACATTTAGCTGGCGTCTGGATAGGTATATGAATCGAAAGTGTTTAGAGGGATATGGACTGAGTGCTGGCAGGTGGGACTAGATTGGGTTGGGATATTTGGTCGGCATGGGCAAGTTGGACAGAAGGGTCTGTTTCCATGCTGTACATCTCTTTGACCATGTGGCTGTAATTTAGAAGTGACAATAATTCGACATGCACTACCAAATAAATAAATCGTTTGCATTATTAAATTGTAGCATACAATAAGTTGAAAACTTGCTATTTTAGAATGAATGATAAAGAACAAAGAACATTCCAACACAGGAACAGACCCTTCGGCCCTCCTAGCCTGTGCTGATCCAGATCCTCCTATTTTCTAAACCTGCCACCTATTTTCTAAGGGTCTGTATCCCTCTGATCCCTGCCCATTCATGTTTCTGTCTAAATACATCTTAGATAATGCTATCGTTCCTGCCCCTACCACCTCCGATGGCCACACATTCCGGGCTGCCACTGCGCTATGTGTAAAGAACTTCCCACATATATTTGCCCTAAACCTTTCCCCTCTTACTTTGAACTCATGATCCTGAGTAATTGAGTTCCACAATCTGGGGAAAAAGCTTCTTGCTATCCACCCTGTGTAAAGCTGTCTTGATTTTGTAGACCTCAAACTTCGACTTTGTAATGAAAATAGTCCTAATCTACTCAATATTTCTTCATAACCAGTGCCGTCCAAACCAGGCAGCATCCTAGTGAACCTATCTGTACCGTATTCATAGCATTTACATTCTTTTGGTAATGTGGTGACCAGAACTATATGCATTATTCCAAATGCGGCCAAACCAAAGACCTATGCAACTGTAACATGACCTGCCAGCGCTTGTACTCAACACCTGATCCAATGAAGGAAAGCATGCCATATTCCACCTTGACCACTTTGCTGACCTGTGTTGGTGTCTTCAGGAAAAAATGGGCCCGAACACCCAGATCTCGCTGTAAGTCAATTTTCCCCAGGACTTTTCCGTTTACTGTGTTGTTCACTCTTGAACTGGTTCTTTCAAAATGCATCACTTTGCATTTGTACAGATTGAACTCCATCTGCCATTTCTGTGCCCATCTCTCCAATCTATCTATATTCTTCTGTATTCTCTGACAGTCCCCTTCACTATCTGCTACTCCAACAATCTTAGTTAATCTGCAAACTTGCTAATCAAGCAAACGATACCTTCTTCCAAATCATTACTATGTATCATAAACAACAGTAGTCCCAGTACGGATCGCTGTTGCACACCATTGGTCATAGGTCTCCATGTTGAGAAATCCCCTTCCACGACTAGTCTCTGTCTCTGTTGCCCAGCCAGTTCTCTATCCATCTGCATAAAACACCCTGAAACCCATGCAACATCACCTTCTCCATCAGCCGACCATGGGGAACCTAATAAAACTCAAGTCCCTCAATATCTTCTCTAGCAGCTTCCCTACCACCGATATCAGGCCTGCCGGTCTCCAATTACCTGGATTATTCCTGCTATCCTTCTTAAACAAGGGGACAATATTAGAAATTCGCCAGTCCTCCGGGACCTCACCCATGTTCAATCATCCTGCAAAAATATATGTTAAAGCCCCAGTTATTTCCACACTCACACCCCTCAGTAACCTGTGGTTGATCTTATTCGGACTTGGGGGCTTGTCTACCTTAATACGTTTTTAGAGTATCCAAAACTTCCTCCCTCTTTGACCCAGAGTACTCAGAGATCTATCCCAAACCCCAGCATCCATCATTTCCCTCTCCGTAGTGAATACAGATGCAAAGTACTCCTAAGAATCTCACCCATTTTCTCTGACTCCATGCATAACTTTCTTCCTTTGACCTTGTGTGGGCCAAACATTTCTTTAGTTACCTTCTTGCTCCCTATATATGAAAAGAACTCTTTGGGATTTTCCTCAACCCTGCTTGCTAACGATATCTCATGTTCACTTTTAGCCTTCTTAAATCCTCAGTTGTGAAAAGAAAATAAACATTTGTTCGTGCGAGTGGGCATTCAGATCTTTTCAAACTGTTTTGTGCCAAAAAATATTGAAGTCCGTCTCAGTGCAAATAAAAAGCAAAAGAAGAAACCTCTTGGGAAGAGGAATTTTCAGCCACTGTCCCCCCAAAGTACTTCTGAGGTAATAAAGAAAGAGGGTTTGTAACAAGGGCACAACAGTAACTATGGGTGGTTTGAACATGCAAATTGGCTCAATTAATCAACTTGACAGTGATATCCTGAAAAAAAGATTCATAGAGTGTATGAGAGATTATTTCTGAGTGCAGGACGTCATGGAAGCAACCAGAGAATGCGATAGCATGGTGGCTCAGTTTTTAACACAGCACCAATATCCAGGTTGGATTCCAGCCTCGGGGGATTGTCTACGTGTAGTTTGCACATGCTCCCCCCTGTCTGTGTGGTGTTCCTCTCACAGTCCAAAGATGTGCAGGTCATGTGAATTGGCCATGCTAAATTGCCTATAGAGATAGGTACATTACTCAGAGGGAAATGGGAATGGGTGGGCTACTCTTCGGACGGTCGGTGTGGACTTGTTGGGACGAAGGGCCTGTTTCCATACTGTAGGGAATCTAATCTAATTTAGATTTGATATTATGTAACAAGAAAGGATTGGTGGATGAGCTTTGCCTTGGAATAGCCACAACATGCTGGGGTTTCACATTCAGATTGAAAGAGTGAAGACTGAGTCCTACATGAGAGTTTTAGTGTTAGGCAATGTTAATTACACTGACCGAAGGAAGGATTTGGCATGAGTGGACTGGGGGGAGAAAAGAATATTCAAAGACAGGATAGCTGAAGAAATTGGCAATAATTAGGGAGATACTAAAGACTGAAGAGGAATTGCATAACGGAGAAAAATCATCCATATCTTGATAAGGAAGTCAACGATAACATGAAGGCAAATCCCAGTGTATATCATACTGTACATGTTAATCACACTGTGGAGGATTGGGCAAGTCAGTGATCTTGTAGTGTTGTCATTGAAGTTTTACGTGATAAACCCAGATAATGTTCGAGTGACCTGGGTTCAAGTCCTGCCACAAGTGGTGGAGCTTAAATTCAAATCTGGAATTAAGAGACTGATGGTGGTCATGAATCGACTGCCGAGAAAAACTTACCTGGTTCACTCAAGTCGTTTAGGGAAGGCAACGGCCATTCTACCATAGATTCACCACTCTCAGACGGAAGATGTATCTCCTTATCTCCATTCTAAAGATTTTCTCTTGACTCTCAGGCTATGTCCTTGAATCCTTTATCTCCAAACAGTGGAAGCATCTTCCCAACATCTACTCTAACCAGGCAACCAGTATTCTGTATGGATCTATTAGAGCCCACTTCATCCTTATAAACTCCAGCGAGTATAGACCCAGAGACCTCATATGTTGAGCTTTTCATTCCGAGGACCATTCTTATGAAGCTCCTCTGAACACGATCAGCGGTGATACATCCTTCCTGAGTTATGGGGCCCAAAACGGTACACAATACTCCAATGTGGTCTGACCAGAGTCTTTCAGAGCAGTGGAAATCCATCCATTCGAGTCATCGCAAAAGAAATGTCATCACTGTATTTGCCTTTCTGACCAGACGGGCCACCTGAAATAATAATCTTAAGATGGACAATAGTAAATTGTTACAAAAATGAACAATGATTGAAGCATGCTGGAAAGTAGAACCCAGCCTTGACCAAACCCTGTGCTCATCCACATGCTGCGGAATGCAGACAGGCTGCAGCTACCTAGAGTACAAGCCTGACAGCTCCAGACTCTGTA
Organism: Chiloscyllium punctatum; assembly: GCF_047496795.1. Classification (NCBI taxonomy): domain Eukaryota; kingdom Metazoa; phylum Chordata; class Chondrichthyes; order Orectolobiformes; family Hemiscylliidae; genus Chiloscyllium; species Chiloscyllium punctatum. The sequence goes on from NC_092751.1 coordinate 16,132,196, forward strand.
AAACATACCTGAAGTTGGACCTGAATGGGGCAATGTAATGTCACCCTTGGGCCATCAATGTGACTACCCCAGGTTGGATCTGATTGATCAGGGTAAATGAACCTAATCGTTCCATTGGCAGATCCTCCACACCTTCCCAAAAGGCGTGAAGACTTGGAAGGATAAGAATCACCATAAAACCGCTCGGAGAGTGGTAACTCGAGAATAACCACTGAAAGAGAAGATGCCTACAAGACTATCAGAAGACCAAGAGGACTTCATCAGGTGGAATCCAGTCAACTTCTGGTGGGATGGTATGTGATCATCCAAAGTTAAGTTAAACCATAAGATATATTATAGTGTTTTTCATTACGTTATAATTTATTGTATTGTTCTCATATTAATTGTGTTCAATAAACAAATATCATTGTTTATAAGAGTTGACTCAGTTCTTTTGCTGAATATAAGATTTCAAAACACACTTTGCGGCAGATACAGCACCTTCCTAACTACTGACACAACCTTCTCATTTACGTTGAAACAATCCTGACTGGAACTCACAACACTCTGCACTTCAGACTTCTGAATTTTCTCCCCAGTTATAAAATAGTCCTTTGCGTCATCCAAACACCTCGCTGGATTGCCCTCAGTTCCGTCATCTAGATTGTTAATATACAAAGTAAAAAGTTGTGGCTCCCTTGCGGAACACCAGTTGTCATTGGCTGCTATCCTGAGAAGGACCCTTTTATTCCCACTCTCTACCTTCTGCCAGACAGTCAAGTTTCTGTACACTCTAGTACCTTGTCTCTGACACCATGGGCCCTTATCTTACTCAGCAGCCTCCTGTGAAACACCTTGTCAACGTCCTTCTTGAAGTCCAGATACATAGTATCCATTAGCTCTCCTTGGTTTAACCTGCTTTTTATATCCTCAAAGTGTTCTAACAGATTCATTAGCATGACCTCCCCTTGATGAAACCATCCTGACTTTGCCCTACTTCATCATGCACCGGCAATTATTCAGAAATCTCATCCTTCGCAATTATTTCCAGGAACGTACCCGTGACCGGGGTAGGGGTAGGCTAATTGGTTTGTCATTTTCTGTCCTTTTCCTTATTCCCCTTTAAACAGGGTGTCAGTGAGATCCAAGATGGCAGCGACCCAGTAGGTCTGATTCTGCAGAGCTCTGCCCAAGACTTAGGAAATGTGGGGACCCCCCCCCCCCCCAACTCACCTCACCTGCTAATTTGCTAAAATAGTTTTTGCCCAGCATCCTTGGCCATTCTACATCAAACTTTAGCAGTCTGATGATTTTTAAAATGACCAGGGGTAAAGGCTCTCGCTGTTCACAAAAAAGAGGGACTTCTCTCCCACTACCCCTTAGCAACAGAGACGGGGCGTGACCTGATGGGGAGAGCCTTATCTCGGAGCTTATTAAACTCCGAGAGATGATTGATGCTTCTAATGAAGAGACCAGTCCAGGTTGGTGTCGATCTCGGTCATGCTGAAGAAACATGATGGAGAGATTGAGAAACTCGGCCAGCGTGTCGGCGTGGGGCGGTGCAACAGGCCACAGCCTCCCAGACCAACGCTGAGTCATCCATGGGTCAGGTCTGGGCTGTGGAACATCGAGTCCCGACTTTAGATTAACATATTGACGACCTCGAAATACGAGGTCATCGTAAAAAAATATTCGGTTGCTGGGCCTTCCCGAACAGGAGGAGGAAGGGAAGCTTGTTGATTTCCTGGAGCAATGGCTCCCACAGCTGCTGAAACAGGAGTCAGAATTGGGCTGGTTGCCGGTTGAGCAGGCCCATCGGGTTGCTGTGCACCGGCTCGGGTTGGACCAGCGACCCCGCCAGGTCCTAGTTCGACTCAACATTAGACGGAAAAACAGATGCTGCTGGAGTCCACCAGAGACTCGGGGAAAGATCCCCATGCCAAGATATACAGGGGCTCCTGGATAATGTTGTTCGCTGCCTGTTGTCCGCAAATGGAAGGCATTTGATGAGGTGAAGAAGCATCTGAGGGATTTATATATTCAAGAATCTATGCAATATCCGACAATGCTATGCTGCAGTCATGGAGGATCTGTATATGACTTCAGATCACCGGAAAAAAGTAAAAGAATTCCTGAATGCTCTCAAATAGCTGCAGGATTTGAACTATTTGGATAATGACATTATTTTGCCCCTCTTTTCTTCTTTTTTTCCCTCCTCCTTTCTTCCTTTTTTCCACTTCTCTATCTTCCCGTGGTGGTGGGGGAGGGGGAGTGCTCATTCCTTATCCTTTCTATGAACTATTCCCTATAGCTCGTGCAGCTTATTTGATTATTGGGAGACGTTTCTGAGTGTTTTCTTTTATTTGTTTGCTTATTACTTGCTGGGATTGTAATTTCGTAATTTAATATATTTTCACCTTGTTATTTTGCTAAGTATATCGAGGTGTTGCTGTGGGGAGTCGCCCACCTTTAACTTCCGTCTTTTCAGATGTTGGAATTTATTTACTCTAATTTGTAATGCCTGGCACGAGGACATGCCTCTGGCTGGGAGATGTTGTGGTCCGATTATTGGAAGGTAGTAGTGCCCCTTGAACAAGGGGGAAAGCCTCCTTTTAAGTATGTTTTATGTTATTTGTTTTTAGGAATAGTTCTTAGTTGTTTTGATTGAGCTGATTAAAAGAGTGTTTTATGTGTGAATCATTTTTGTTTTTTATTCAATGTCTTTTGGGTGGGGTTCTTCCTCCTGGGGTTTCTCAGGTTTGCTTGGACTATCGTGACTAGTCATTCGTTTAGGTGATGCACCTGCAATGTCAAGGGGAGCCACTCATTAATCGAAAGGGAAAATATATTATCAAGTCTTAAAAGAAAGAAAGGGTGGATGTCGCCCTTCTACAGGAGACACATCTACTTGATAAGGAGCATTCGAAGCTGCAACAGGGTGGATTTGGCCGGGTGTTCTTTTCATCGTTCAGCTCAAAAAGTAGGGGAGTTGCCAACCTTACTGGGAGGAATCTTCCCTTCCAAATGCTAAGCCAGATAAAAGAAGAGTCTGGATGATATATATTAATTAGAGCCCTAATATATGGAGAGGAATATACGATTTTGAATCTCTATTGCCCGCTGGTGCACCATTTAAATTTGTCATGGAAGTGATCTCCAAGTTGGTGGGTCTTGGGGTGTGCCACACAATTATAGGGGGAGATTTAATTGTATCATCGAACCAGGAGTGTACAGAATACCTAAGATCTCTGCGGGCATATCTATGAGATCTAGGCAGTTGGCAGATCTGAGTAGGGAGTTGGGGCTGGTAGATGTGTGGAGGTGTCTTCACCCTTAGGGTAGAGACTTTACTTTTTATTTTAACCCACACAAGTGCCATACAAGAAGCAATATGTTTGTGTCCCCTCGACACATTTGAACTCAATATTGTTTTGTAAAGTATGTAATATAACTATTTTCGAACGTGCCACAGTATATATGGAGGTTAGGACGAGTGACGACGAGATAGCTTCCCGACATTGGCGTGCGGACCCTTTCCGATTGAAGGATAGTACGTTCATAAAATATTTCTCGCAGGAATTTAAAACCTTCGGGGATATCAACTCAAACACGGCCAGTAACCGTTCGGTGATGTGGGAGACTGGTAAGACATACGTGCGAGGCTTGGTCATCTCATATTCTGTGACCAGAAAAGACAAAAGAGAGAACAGCATTGGCTCGAGGCTCGCCTAAAGGTGGCCGATACAGCGTATGTGGATAGACCCTCCATTCCTAAACTACAGCGGATAACAGCCCTTAGGGCAACTTTGAATTCCAAACTTACTCAAATAGCAAAGAGGGAGATATTATTTGTGAAGCAGAGATTGTTTGAATACGGTGACAAGCCTGGCAGGTATCTAGCATACCTTGCCAGGAACAAAAAAGGCTCCCCGAGCCATTACGTCTATTGGAAAGAGTGCTGGAACCCTGAATTGTGATCGTGAAATGAGCAATGCAGTCTTTGAAAGTTCTGTTTGAAATTGTATAGGTCAAAGGGCTGTGAGGATAGAAAGAGGAAGAATACCTTGGAGAGTGTATTGTTCTTGAATGCACCCCCCCGGCAAACAAGGAAGTACAGGAGGAATTAAGGCAGCTCCAGGGTGGCAAAGCGCCCGGACCAGATGGATTCCAGGATGAGTTCTATAAAGAATTTATTGGGGAATTGGCTGGGCCACGTATAAATATGTATAATTATTCACATAGTCAGGGCTGCCTCTCGCCTTCTCTGAGAGAAGCAAATATCTCTCTCATTCTTAAGAAGGGAAAGGCCCAAGATGATTGCTCTTCGCATGGACCTATATCCTTGTTGAATGTGGATTTTAAAGTTCTCACAAAAATGTTGGCATTAAGACTGGAGAGGTTTTGCCATTCGCTTTCAAAGAGGACAAGACGGAGTTTATACAGGATCGCAGATCAACTAATAACATTAGAAGAGTCTTAAATAAATTAGAAGAGACGTACAAAATAATACATGGCTTTGAAAAGGTGGATGCTAGAAAATTGTTTCTGTTAGGCGAGGAGACTAGGACCCGTGGACACAGCCTTAGAATTAGAGGGGGTCATTTCAGAACGGAAATGCGGAGACATTTCTTCAGCCAGAGAGTGGTGGGCCTGTGGAATTCATTGCCACGGAGTGCAGTGGAAGCCGGGACGCTAAATGTCTTCAAGGCCGAGATTGATAGGTTCTTGTTGTCTAGAGGAATTAAGGGCTACGGGGAGAACGCTGGCAAGTGGAGCTGAAATGCGCATCAGCCATGATTGAATGGCGGAGTGGACTCGATGGGCCGAATGGCCTTACTTCCACTCCTATGTCTTATGGTCTTATGGTCTAAATATGCTATAAGCTTACCAGCAGGGAGTGATACTGGGATTGGAGCGGAGAAGGCATTCGATCGATTAGAATGGCCATATCTCTTTTATGCACTGGAACGGTTTGGTGTTGGAGAGGTTTTTACTAAATGGGTAACAGTTTTAATTAATGATCCCAAAGCAGCGGTTTAAGTTCGGGCAGTGTTAGCGTTCGGAGACGTTGTCGTCAGGGATGCCCTCTCTCACCATTATTATTTACGCCAGTAATTGAGTTGTTCCTGGAAGCTATATGAGCTGACCCTAATATAACGGCTCTCGAGTTGGATCGGGCAAGCACAAATTATTCTCTATGCAGATGATGACCTCTTTTTCTTAAATGATCCATTGATATCTGTGCCCCGCTTAATTCAAGTGGTTAACTTATTTGGCATGTTCTCAGGTTATAAAATCAATTTTATGAAATCGGAGGCCATGCCACTGGGAGGTCTTGACAGTATATCCAATTTTCTGGATGCATCCCATTTCCCTTTTCGGTGATCATTGGGAGGTTTTCTTTACTTAGGTATTTTTTAATACTCCGGCATTTGGTCAGCTTTATAAAGCCAATTATACACATTTAATAGAGAAAATAAGATAGGACCTTCAACGCTTGGAAGATCTCCCGAAATCCTGGCTCGATAGAATAGCTTTGGTCAACATGAATACCCAACCTCGCCTGTTATACGCTGTGAGAATGCTCGCCTTGATGATGCCGAGACAGGTGCTGCTTTAGCTTTATGGTTGGCTCGGCTCCTTTATTTGGAGTCATAGACGGCCCTTTATTGCATTAGAAAAGCTGCAGCTTCCACAAGTAAAGGGTGGGCTGAATTTTTCGGATTTCAGTACCAATTGAGCTCTCTATTGTCCTACGTAGCTTATTGGCTCTCTTGTGACCCACAAACAATCTGGTTAGATATGATGCCTCCAAAGCAAAATATCCCATCATCAATCTACTATATATGGACAAGATGACAGCTGTTACAATCATTGCAAAAATCCTACTTTATTAAATATAATCAAAGGCTGGAGGATAATGTGACAGTATGAGGGCAACCTACAAAAATCCTCCCCCTATACCCTGATAGTGGGAACGTTGGAATTCCAGCCAGGGCTGACTGATGCATATTCAGAACCTGGTAGTGCAAAGGTATCTTCTGTTTGGGAGACCTGTTCGATGGGGAGGTCATGATGTCCTTCAAACAGCAGCCTCAGAAATTTGGGCTGTCCAGTCAATACCTTTTTCAATATTTTCAAATACGAGACTTTATACAAAAGAAGACCACAGTGATAGTTAATCGAAATAAATCAGATACATAAAGGAGAGTGCGTCAGCCGACGGCTCCGCCCGCAGTCAGTACTCTCTACCACAAACTATTTAATAAGATATCAAAGGACAAGGAACGGTTATATAAAACCTACAGTCAAGTATTGGGGATGGAAATCTCCTTAGAGATGCGAGAGGACGTCTGGAAAAAAAGCCAGGAAGATGTCTATCTGTAACAGAACTCAGGCTATCCAATTCAAGATACTTCATTGGGCTCAAATGGCACCTGAGTGACTTGCAAAGTTCAAGGCAGGAGCATCTCCAATATGTCCTACATGCAAAATAGAAGTTAGTACTCTCACGCATTGTCTGAGGACATGTCATAAGACCCGCATGTATTCGGACAGAGTAGCGAATGCCTTGGCAAAGATTTTGGGTATGGAGATTGGGTGGGACCCAGTGCCTCTACTTTTGGGCTCCCCAAATTTCCCTTCTTAGGATGAATACAGGCGGAAATTATTCATTATCCTTTCCTTTTGTCCGGGGAAAAACATTTTAGTGAATTGGATATCCGAAGGTCCCCTAGGACTTTCCATTTTGCCCAGGATAGTCATGGAATATATCCCCCTTAACTTCCTTACGAATATGGTGAACCAAAAGGCGGAATTATTTTATAGAACATGACAGCCCGTTTTGAACTACATCGACACAGATATATCAGCCACATTGTTCAGGGCCTTTGCTTCGCCGTGGACATGGTTCTGGCTGGTTCGGGGGCCCCCGGGAGGAGGAATCCTGTATCAATACGGGTTCTATTATGACTTAATATAATGTTTTAAACATATGTATCTAGTTATTTATTTACTTATTTATTTTCTTTTCTACTTTTTTTTATTTTTAGTAATATAGGATATCCTAATTTATTGTTTGCTAGTTTGGAAAATAGATTAGTAGTTTGTTTTTAAATTCTATATTGGCGTTGTTATTATATTGTAAAGCAGAATACACTAGTTTATACTATTTTTATAATTCTGTAAAAAAATTCAAAAATCTACGTTTTATTAAAAAAAAACAAGGTGTAACTTTCACAATTTTCTCGTCTTGTGGGACCCTCCCTGATTCCAAAGATTTCTGGAATATCCCCATTAATGTCTCCATCCAGCTTATTTACCCATTTAGTTTTTCTAGCAACTTCTCCTCATCAGCTCTGCCTCCTCACTCTCTTGAATTCTTGTGATTTCATTCATGTCTTCCGCCGTGAAATCTGACATGAAATTATTATTCAGTTTCTCATCTATTATTTGTTCCACACTACTATCTTACCAGCGTCATTTTCCAGTGCCCAATATCCACTTCTGCTTCTCTTTTTTGCCCTTTATATATCTAAAGAGATTCTTACAGCCGTCCGTTATATCACTGGATAGCTTATCATCATATTTAATCTCCGTCCTTATTTCTTAATTTGTTCATCTTTTTAAGCTTCCCAATCCTCTGGTTTCCCATTATCATTTGCCATGTTATCTGCTTTCTCTTTTGCTTTTACCCTAGACATGCATTCCCCAGTTATCCATGGATGCCTCATCCTCCCTGTACAATGGATCTAAACCTCGGGATGAATCTTTGTTGTGACTCCTAAATCACTCTGAAAAACTCCCGCAATTACTGCTCCACTGTCTTTCCTGCTAGGCTCCTCTCCCAGTCAATGCCACCCAGCTCCTCCCTCATGTCTTTGTCAGTGCCTTTATACAGCTGTAATATTAACTCCGATTCTACTTGCTCCCTCTCAACTTGAAGTTTAGGTTCAATCATATTAGGATCACTACCTCCACAGCGTACCGGCACCTTAAGCTTCCTTATCGATCCTGCCTCATTGCACAACACTAAATCCAGAACGGCCCGTTCCCTTGTTGCCTGAAACATAAGCTGCTCCAAAAAGTCATCTCGTAGACATTCCGCAAATTCGTGTCCTTGCAAACCACCACCAGTCTGATTTTCCCAATCCACCTGCATATTGAAATCCCCCCACTCACTGTAACTTTGCCTTTCCTACATAATTTTTCTATCTCCTGGTCTATCATGCGCCCCAGCCCCTGAATATGATTCAAAGGCCAGTACATTACTCCAACTATGGTTTTACACCTTTGCGATTCCTCAATGCTACTCACAGACATTCCACACCATCTGACCCTACTTTGAGCGATGGGAAATGAGTGATGGGACTGCAAAACACTTTAGCTTTGTCTTAAATTTATAGTTTAGACTTGGAGTAAAAATATTTCATTTTAAATTACTTTGAAATGTCGCCACAGTGCATTTCTTTGACCAAAGAGTCTGTCTGTATGAGGGAAGAATACAAACTGTTGAAACTGTTCGAGAAGGAAGATATGAAGAGGACACAACACTATAAAGAGGTCTAGGTTGGAAGGAGTGAACAGGCAAGTATTGGTGTATGGAACATAGTAGGAAAAATGTGCCTGTGCTCAATGATATTGGCGGGTTGAATGGAAACGTAATGTATTTTTTCAGTGGAGAGATTGGCGTTAGGCACAAAGGAACGTGGCACTTGGGTTACAAAATAAAAACTGTACATGTTCATAAAATTTTTCGGGAGGTAAGGTAAATGTTGAAACTTTCTGAAACAGAACACATTTAAAAGTAGGGGCGATTTTCTACAGATCTACAAGGTAGTGGTGTAACCACATCGAGAGAGCGATGGCCACAATGATATGAAATGCAATACATAGAAGATTCACTCAGCTGACTCCTGGGAGGAGCGTTTATTTATGAAGGCAATCTTGAATTGACTGGCCCTGGATCTGCTGGGCTTTAGGTGAATAACATGTGATTTTGATTAACCCCATAATATTCCAAGTAGTCTTTCAAGTTGAATTCTGAAACAATGTTTCAGCTTGTATGAGAGATTACCATGAGTGGATGGATTATAAGACTAAAGAATGTCTCTGTTAAGAAGATGGTGATTTGATGCAATCATCTCATTATGTTGTGTCTTTGTGAAATTCTCTTCCCAGATAGCAATGAAGGATAAGACAATTAATATTCCTAAGGCAGAGGCAGGCAGATTCTTGACTAAGAATGATGCACTAACGTTGTAAGGGCAAAGGAGGAATGTGTGATTGAGGTCACAATCAGATCATCCATGACCTTATCGCATGACGGAGGTGTTTTGATTCCTTACTCCTGATGTTAGTTTCTACATTTCTGTTGTCTTTAGACACTGAAAAAATTATGACACGATTGTCTTGAATATGAAGACTTTTCCTTTCAGATTGTTGGGCACAGCTTTCCATATGTGACTTTTAAACGGCACTCAAAAGCACTCAGGAAAGATTCATGATGTTGTCGAGAGGTCAGGAGTATAGGACAAAGGGAAAGCCTTGCTTGAAACTGCTTTAGAAATCAGATTGGGTCGAATGGATAACTCGAATACAGCAGATTCCTTTCAGTTGTTCTTGTGAGGTGCGTTTCATTAGCAAGGCCAGCATTCTGTTGACTGTGTTTAATTTCTATTCAGAATATGGTGATAGACCCCTGGGGATTTTGTGGTGCAGGAACACTTGCAGGTATGTTACAAATAGAGAAACGGGGTTCTTTACAATTTGATAGTTAAGGGAGAATGATATAGCTTCAAATCCTGAGTGCCTTTGGAGATTGTATTACTCACTATTTGATGCTCAGAAGCGGTGGAAATAATGAGACTTCATTCTCTGTTTCCAACAATTAAAGTGGTAGACTCATATAGCATACAAACAGGCCTTTCAGCCCAATACATCTATGCCAGCCAGAAAACACCAGACTACATTATTCCCAGTTACCTGCAGATCCATAGCTACTATTTCCTGGCATTTTGCGGTTAAATGCTGCGTTACCTTGTTTCTATGACCTGAGCTTTTTCTCATTCAATATATTCACGAAATGATTTCACAGAAATAGATCACATAACTTCAACGACAGCGACAAACTCATTGGATCAATAAGATGTCCTCATTCTTTAATAATTATTTTAAAAATCGAATTGTCTTTTTAGTTTATTTGGGATTTTAATGGAGTTACACCAGCATTAATTTCCCTTGAGACGTTCCAGTCCAGTTGGTGTTGGTCCATCCAAGTGGTTGTTGAGAGGGAGTGCCAGCTGTGCATCTTATGTGCTGGTTTAGCTGGGAGTAAATATTACTGCTGATGGATGGAGTGTTACACAAGCCGCCATGTGGTGAGGAACAGCTCGGAGGAAAAGGAAATTTTTGTCAATGCAAATATATGAGAAGGAATTTATTATTCTTCAAAGAAATAACAACCCTAAAGGAGAAGCCTATATAATAATGAAGCGAAGTCTGTTTGTTTGTTATTGGTGTCCTTAAAATAATGGTGTCAAACAGCTGAAATAATGCTGATGCTGTCGTTGGACTGAGCATGTGAATTAACATGGATGTTTTCAGAGATGTATGGGCTGTCCTAGGCTGAGTAAGTGCTGATACTCCATGGGATGATGCTGGTTTGTAATCTCGCCGCTTACTGAGCACAGTTCGATGGAACGAACCGACAAGTCTCATTGGTTGCTGCTTCAGAATATATCAGAGCTTTCATGGCTGCCACCACATGAAATCATGTATTAAAGGCAAGGCCCATCGTGTCTGTAACATTCGATGCGGATACAAATGCTTCATAACGTTTGTGAGGTTTCCTTCCTTATCACCCCTCTCAGGCAATGCATTCTAGACACAAACCATCGTATGGGTTCAAAACAGATTCCACAAATCCTCTCTTCATGGCTCGGCTTTCATTTTTATCATGCGCCCCCTTGTTTTTGAACCTTTGACTCAGGGGAACCGCTGCTGTCTGTTCACTCTGCTCATACCTCTCATGCTCTTAAACATCTCTGTCAGGTTCACTTTCCTCTCACAGTGTACACAGGTTCAGAACATTGACCATGCTAAATTACCCATCATGTGCAGCTAGGTGTGTTATCTATGGGAGACGCAGGGACAGGTTAGGGGGTGGTTAGCCATGGGAGATGCAGGAATGGGGTATGAGGTGGGTCTGTGTGCAATGCTCTGTAGAGGGTCAGTGTGGACTCGATCGGCCAATGTCCTGTACAATAACAAAAATAAAGGTTAAATCAAACAAAGAAAGATACTGAGGTTCTGGAACAAAATGAAACAAAGTACTGGGGAAACGGAGTAAGTGTGGCAGACTCCGCTGAGAGAAAAACAGAGTTAACATTTTGAGTCCACTCACCATGCATCAGACATGAAAGCAGCTGAGAAATAGTGTCATATGTGTTGGTGGATTGTGTTGAATATATGGAGAAATAGAAACATAGAAAAATATAAACAAATGGACTGTGGATAATCAGCTGGTATGGAAATAAATTGGGAGATCATTTTCATTTATTTTTCACCTTTTCGGAAATTCCTGAGTATCATGCCCATGTAGATATAGAGCCAAGTCCCTGTTTCAGGGGAGTTCTGTCCCCTCTATCTCTCCATGCTGGGTGTGGTCATCTTTTTGTCTTTATTAATGGGACATGGGTGTTGTGGGCTGGGCCAGCATTTATTTCTCTTTCCGAGTTGATTTGAGAAAGTGCAGGGGAACTGCACCTCTGAACCACTTCACTTCGACATGCTGTAGACTGGCAGTGCTCAGGACTGTCTGGTTTCACTTCTTTGAGACCTTGTAGTGTATAACTGAATATCAGACTTGGCCATTGCAAAGAGCATTTGAGAGTCTACCACTGCTGATTGTCTGGAATCACATGTACATCAGACCAGTGAAGATAGCAAATTTCCTTCCCTGAAGGACACTAGTGAGCCAGATGTTCTTAATTTTTACAACCATCAATATTTAATTAGATTGCTAATTCCAAATATTTTATTGAATTCAAATTCCAGCGTCTGGTGTGGCGGGATTGTTGTCCGGGTTTGGGTCAATACCTGAGAAAGGTATACCATTGGGAAATATTTGTGGAAATCTCAGAATTTATAGTCTAGAGAAAATACCGCTCGACCATCACCTCCCCAGCATCTCCCCCATCATTGGGGTGTTGCTGTTATCGTGACTGAGGTACAGAAAATTGTGCAATTACATTGTTAACTATTTCCATGGAGAGCAGAAGTATTCATATTTCAGGGACGGCACAGAAATGTAACAGTTTATCAGCGAGGAATAGAAACAGAGGAGAGGTAGGCATTTTATACATTGAGTCTGTGTGCCATATATGTAAGGATTGACTTGCACCTGACATTAGAAAGTCAGTGTAGGTTCTCTGGATGGTTTTCTTGGATTTGTGTTGTCAGCTGCTTCATTCATTCAGGGAGACCAGGGAACCTGGTGTTCCTACTCTGTGCAAGGTGCAGGGATAGATCTTACAGTGTATCTGGGTCTGCAGAGACTGTATAGGGAGGAGCAGGGCACTGCACTGTCCTTTCTGGGATTTCCACAATTATTTCCCAATGGTATACCTTTCCCACGTGCAAAGAGTGAAGCCAGTTTATTTCAACAATGAGGAGATCACAGAGCTGTGCCGTCTCACACTAGGGAGAGAACTCTACTCAAAATGTCCATCAACCATTTTGATTCTGGAACTTATCAGACAGGAATGGGGGACATATCCATTATGCCAGAGTCTCACGTATTCACGAGGTGACAGAGGCCATCTCTGTCCAGTCAGGTGAACGTATCGTTTCTGTCCAAACAGAAGACGCAACAGAAAATCTTTTTAGAAGAATTAGAGAACAGGGTGACTGCGAAAGCGAGGAACTTCAGGAAATTTAGAATTAGTAAAGTTTAAGTACTCGAAAAAACTTATTGGGTTGAAGTTTGGTAAGCTGCTAGACCAGATGAGTAATGAGTTTAGACGGCTATAGAGATAGGGTTGGAGAATTGAACTTGCTGGATAGCTCTTTTCAGAGCTGGCTCAGACACGATGGAGCAATGGCTTTCTTCTTTCCTGCCTTTTCCTTAATAATATGAGAACCGTCGAAGCTTTATAGATTATGTAAAGGATTCTGCATACTAGAAAGCAACTATTACGACCACACATATTTACAACAGGATGTAGGGTGAAAACAGAAAACCAACTGGGGGATAGGTTTATGTCACGAGTGAGGAAACTATAAGCATTGTTTTTGTAATTAATCATAAATAGATCATTAGAGAACAATGATATGATTGAGCAGCATCAACCTAGAATCAGGACAGGAAATCTATCTTTGAAAAACGTACTGGAGTTTATGGAGGATATTGGTTGTGACATCGACGAGTGAGAACTAGTGGGAACGGTGTATTTAAATTTTCAGAAGAAGGTTGACACGGTTGCACACAGGTGAGAGAAGAAAGTTACAGTCCTTGGGTAAGGGGAAGGTATCCTGCATGGATTGAGAATTGGATGATGGAGAGAACACAGAGACTAGGGTCCTCCTTTGGACAGAAGTTGACGACTGAATGGGTATCACATGCATCAGTGCTTGGAACACCGCTATTTGTATCACAAAGAAGTGATTTGAATGTGAACAACACATACAGTCCTTTTCATGTAATTATTAGAAGGTGAGAGGTTGGGAAGTGCTTTTGGCAATAAAGGACCTCGATGTCCTTAGTCATAAGTCACGAACAGGATTCATGCAGGGCAGCCATTAATCCGGACAAAAAATGAAATGGCAGCCTTCATTACAAAATGAATCATGTGTCGGAGTGGTGGAGTATTGTTTGGGCTATTGTGGACAGACTTTCTCTCCTTTATAAATCAATGATCTCCTTGTCACAGAGGCAGTGCAAAGCTATTTTATCACAATAATCTCTGGGATGATGGTAGCATGAAGAGAGCGTGAAGGAAATGGATGTTTAATTTGTAGCACTGAGAGAATGAGAGAATGAGAGCATGAGAGAATAAGAGTTGACTACATTGAATCTTGAAGATCATGGTTGAAAACATATTATTTCCATTTAAAGACACTGCTGACATGAGAAATTTCATTTTCCCCATGATACGTGCTTCTTGGACGTTTATGTAGCTCTGTGGTGCTCCCATGTTGGTTGAGAGACTGCTTCAGGCTCTGAGTGAACTCTTACCACCTCAATGTGTAAATGGCGTGTGACCCTGTACTGAACGTCACATCATTCACAACTCTGTCAGCAGAGACAATGTCTTACTTCTGAAAGAGTTAGCCATTCCCAATAGCTTCTGCCCTCCATAGAGAACACCAGTCTACCTTCTCAGAGATGAAAGATGCTTCCTTGAGACTTCACATGAAACATTTGTCTTCTCTCGTCACCGTCAGCAAACCAAGTTGATGTATCAATTGTGTACCATTAACAATGGAGCCAGGAGGAACAACTTGGAGCAGTCTATCCGTGCAGTCCCTACTTCATTGGTTTATCTTTTTGGGGCGTCTTTAACATCCTCTTATTTCTGAACAACGGGCATGAGGGGCTGAATGGCCGTCTCCTGGTGTCAGTGGAGAAGCTCAAGGGCCTGATTGGGCAAGCCCTGGCTCATGTTCAACAGCTCAATGTGTTTGACTGGGCTCCTTCTCTTCCTGTGTAATAGGCAGGAGGGATTGAATGGGCTATCCCTATTCTTATCCAATAGTGTTGATGGACTGAATGAGCTCCTTACGTACCTGTGAAGCGAGCTTGAGGTGCTGATTGAGCTCTTCCCTTTACTGTAGTATTGCACCGTGTCCAGCTGTACTGTTACATAAATGTTACCGACTTTCTAACAGCACAAGCCTGAATGATGCCCGGGTCTTGCTGCACGTGGACACAGGTGCTGAGGGAGGACACATAATTCTGAACATTGTGTGATCTCCTTTGACCTGCCCCACTTCTGAGCTTATGATGGGAGGAAAGACATTGAGGAGAAACTGAGGAATCTTGTGCTGTGGATCTCCCGCAGAGATGTCCCGGGACTGAGGTGGTGGATGTCCAAGAACTACAGCCATCTTCTTTGTACTGAATCACTCCAACTGGAGGGAAGATACCTCCTGATATCCATTAAGTTCCATTTTCTTCAGGTTCCTTGATACCATCATCAGTCAAATACGGCCTTGTTATCAGGGCCAGTAATTATTTTCTGGTGTTCATGTATTTTGTTGATGTCAAAAGGTCACGCTGTATGTGTGCGGTGTTTCCTTCTCACAGAGGGGAGTGACCATCGGCACGTCTCTATTCGAGCGAGGTAGGGGAGATAGATTACTGAGATACTTGAAAGACAAGGTGGATGGATGTTTGACACGTCAGGCACTGCGGGAGTTGGGGCCGAGAGCAGATCAGTCATGATCCTATTAAAGGGAAAGGCAGGCTGTCGGAGCTAAATGACCTATCCTGCTTCTTTTGTTCTTGCATTCTGTTATTGGAAATTTCATCGTTATTATTTTTCTGGAAGTCCTGTGAAGGGATGTTGTAGTCAAAGTGACCAGAGGATTTTGTGATCACTATCTGGGTATAGTATGGGGGCCTTATTCACTTTGAATCTAGGTCTACAACATGACGAATAAATTGAACCAGGGGAACTTCTGTAAAGAGAGAGGCGGGGACTGTTTCACAGTAACACCCACTCTTTTCGCAAGAACGTTTTCCAATGCACACCAAATCATGTCTGACTGTATTCAGGGGCTGAATGGTCACCTTGGTTTCTGTGCACCAGGTAGTAGGAACAAGTGGTCTCCAACTGCTCTTGAGTAGCTGATTGAGGGGCTCAAAGGAATGGGGCAATGTAGAACTGAGAAACAGATGTGGGTCCCTGCCCCACCAGGAACTAAGATTGTGACTGATCAGATTGCAGTTCCAGTCCAACGTTCCCATCTGCAGATCATTATCTTTGAGTCACTTCCCTGTCAAATATTTAACTAACACATCTTTGAATAAATGCAAACACATAGGTACCACAAAGCTGTGAGGCAGAGAATTTCCACTCAATGGCCTTTTGAGAATTCCTCCTTATCCCTGTTCCTACCAAGGTTGGAGAGTCATTGTTCCTGTTTCTCGTCCCACTCCTCCAGAGTTCACGACAAATGATCAGTGTAACTAAGTGTGTGATATTGTAAATGATATCGGTCTCAGACGAGGTCAGGTTCAGTGTTAGGAACAAGTCAGATAGGTTTCCTCAATTTTTAAATATATCTAATCTAAAACCAAAGCAATGTTATTCGAATTTCGATGGATATATAAATGATATACAATTTGGACATTGACAATATGGTACATCAACATTTATTTTCTATAAATCTGAGACATAGAAACATTCACACAAAGACACACACACACACACACACACACACACACACACACACACACACACACACAAAGACACACACACACACACACACACACACACACAAAGACACACATACACACATCTGAAGGCAGAACAGAAAAAAATGAAACTCTGCAGAATATTAGTTCGGAAGAGCTTTGTCCAAAATAACAGTTAATTTCATGACAAAAGCAAAATTGAAAATGTTTCAATTGTTATTCTGCCTCTGAAGTTATTCTGCCTCACAGAAGCTGCTAGCGCTGGGATTTCTCCAGGAACATTTGGATTTGGCTGAATATCCTTTGCTGCAGTCAGTGGAGAGATCCCAATGAATCTTCAGCAGGAACCCTCAAAAAGTGCTAAAGATGGCTGATTGGTTTTCAGCTGTCATATGTTGCTGTAGAGAAGTACAAGTAGATGGAGCAATGGTTGTTTACTTCTACGACAGGTTACATTTTCTCCCTCTCTGACCTGAAACATGCATTAATGTGACCCGAACACCAACCTCGTCTATATCAGGTCTGGTTGAACATTTCCCTGATTGCATGACTCCATCCCTGTTATCTGCTTCATTTTGAAATGATTCGTAATTTATAATTTGAAGGCATGTTTATGTGCATCTGCATAATTTTTGTACAATAAATGTATGTCTTCATAGTACCTGTATTAAAATGAGTATGTTGTTTTCTAAAACTGAATTCTTAGTTTTGTTCTCTCATCCATTAGCTACGCCCCAATGAACTCTCTTCATGGTCTAATATGGTTGAATATGAACATCTCTCATTCTCAGGCATGAAGTGCTCTGACCTTTTAGAGGCCATGAGGGACATGGAGGCGGGGAATAGCCAAGGTTATTTTCCAACGCTGGAGGAGTCCAAACCTGAGGGTACAGATTTAAGTTGGGAAGGGCAAGATTGTAAAGATACCTGAAGTGTAATAGTTTTATGCAGTGGGTAGTGTGTGTATGGACTGAGCTGGCAGCGTAACAACAACATTTAAGAGAAAATGAATGGTGTATGAATGAGAAGGGTTTATAGCACTATGGGTCTAATGTTGGCAAATGGTACGACATCAGATTGGAATATTTAGTCAGTGAAGATGAGCTGGACTGTTTCCGTGCTGTATGAAACTACGATTCTATCTGGCCTTCATTCTAGCAAAGAGTAAAGTGAAGTATCTGTAAAAAGCTTCTAAAACAATTGCATATATTTTCTTTCAGTTTAGGGTTTCATTACCACACACAATATATCCGATGTAGTCTCAGCATTGTCTTGTACACATGCAGTAAAACATTCCGATGATTATACACAATAGCTTTTGCATGAAACAGCATCATTCGCTACACTTTCCTAATCACTTGCTGAATCTGCTGACTAGCTTTATGTAGCTCATGTACCAGAAGTTCCAAATCCCTCTGTATCAATGAGTTCATCGATGTTTCTCCCTTTAAGTAGGTTACTGTTATTTTCTCTGTTCAACACAGCACTGACTTCCCTTAACCCACATTATACTGTTTTCTGCCAAGGTTTTGATCACTAACCTCCCCTGTCTGTATCCCATTGCAGAGTCTCCATGTCCAGTTAAATGACTATCTTGGTGAATGAGATAATTAAGCTCCAAGCCAATCAGTCCTCACCTCCAAGTCATTGGTATTGATTGTAAATAGTTGATAATCTCACTCTGATTCCTGAGACACTCCACCAAGTTACAACTTTACTACCTGAAAATAATCATCTATCCCGAATGTTTATTCCCAGATAGTTAACCGGGTTTCCCCTGTTGCTGGGCAGAAGTCTGGAAAGGTTGGATGGCCTCATCTTACATTATGTAATGTACTTAGCGGGCTGAATGACTTCAATCTATTCCTGCATAAATCCTTAGAGGGCAGAATGGTCACATTATAATGATGCTGACTGGCTGAATGAGATCTTTCTTTACCCCTGTAACATTACGGAGTGCTTGAGAGAACAACAGATGCCTTAGGAGCAAAGCTGGCCATTCAGCCCCTCGCACCTGCTTCACCATTCAGAATGTGCATTGTTGATGTGATTGTAAATAAATATCCCTTTCCTGTGTGTTCGTAATAAACATGGATTATCTTGTTCATCAAAGATCTATGGAGCTCAATCTTGAGTGTTTTCAGTAACCCAGTCTTCACTGCTCTTTGGGCACGAGAACACCACAGATCACACAACCCGAAAGAGAAACAAACATCCCTGACTCAGTCAGAAATGGGAATGCCCTTATTCTAAAAATGTGTTCCTCTTAAACCAATCACCACTCTTTTTATATATAAGAAGACGACAATGAAAAACAGATATCAACCTCTCAGCCCCTCAAACTTGTGCACACTCCCATTAAATTCCTAAATCAAATATTAGCCAATTCAGCCTCCACTGGCCACGTGGAAAGACAATCCCAGGCATCACAAGATCAAATGAGCAATGAACCCTGCAGCAGAATTAGACCATTCAGCCCATCTTGTCTGCCATGGCATTTGATCGTGGCTGAAATATTTCTGAATCCCATTCTCCTGCCTTCTCCGACTGATCATTGATAACTTGTTAATAAAAAAAGTGTGTATCTCTGTATTAAGGGCAGTGTGCGCCTGTATGTGGGGTAATGTTTGTATGTTTCTGTGTAAATGTACACATCTACGTGCGTATCTCTATGGGCATGTGTTATGTGTGTTAGAGTCAGTATCTCAGTTTGTGTGTATGACTGTCTGCATCGCTGTGCAATGTTGTTTTTGAAGTAGATAGATTGAAATTGGAATCAAAGTCTCCCTCCTCCACTCTCTCTGTCTGTTCCTGTAGTTCATAGAGTTCATAGAATGTCTACAGTGTGGAAACAGGCCCTTTGACCCAGCGCATCCACACCGACCCGTCGAAGAGTAACCCACCCAGACCCATTTCCAAACTATCCTACGTTTACCTCTGATGAACGCCCCTAACTGACACATCCATGAGCGCTATGGACAATTTATCTCGGCCAATTCACCTAATATCCACATCGTTGGACTGTGGGTTGAAACCAGAGCACCCGGTGGAAACCCAGGCAAACACGGCGAGAATGTGAAACTCCACACAGTCAGTTGCCCGAGGGTGGAATCGAGCCTGGGTGCCTGGCACCGTGAGGCACCAGTGCAAACCACTGAGTTTTATGATTAGATTCTTGCAATACCTCCCTCTGCTGGCCTCCCCGCACCACTGCATCAGTGGCACAGTTTTTAACTCTGAGAAGATAATAAATCCTTTGCTGTGAATCTCTCAAACTGTGCTGCCGTTTGATTTTTCAAATATCTTTGGAAGCACAGAACAGTTTTGTCTGATACTAAGCAATGTTGTTCCTGCGTCATTAGCAACACCACTGGGCCTTTTTCGGGACTTTTCAATACTTTTTCACATAATTTTTAAGCAATGAAAGTCACAGAATGAGAAATAAATTCACCTCATCCCCTAACAAAGTGGTTCACTCAGTGGTGAGCATTTCCATTCTGACAGGACCAAGTATATTTGCAACCCTCCAGCTACCAACATTGTGTATGTGTGTTGGGGTGGTTTGGGGGCGGGGGGGTGGAGGTGTATGTGTTGATGGTGCTGTCAGTTTGGATGGTGATGTGAGCTGCTGCCCTCTCTCCCACCCAGACTGAATCTTCGAAGGTTATCACCCTCTGCCGCTGTTACTGCAGTAGGGTGTTCAGGCCAGTTGAGGGAGAGATTGTGTCATTTTAAACACTGCAGACACTGTCAGAGTTGCACCCATGTATAGATACTCACAGAGTCAAATGCAGACACACAGATAAATTCGACGCAGGGGTAGGGGGTACGTTGCCGAGATGGATTTCGGGCACTCCACCACCCGATTTCGCTCTTTCAATCCTATTCCGAGCTGTTTCTCCTGGAATAGGAGACGGTGTAGGTGGGGGCGGGGGGGCGGTGTGGGAGTTGTTGACGTGTCCAGAGGGAGTCAGCCAACACTGTTGTATCCATGCGGCTCTAATAGTGAAGGAGCCATAGTAAAGGGGAAAGAGAGTGAGAGAGAGAGAGAGAGGGGAAGGTGCTGCATGCTGTGTGGTGAGCCAGACCATAATCGCTGGGTCTGGCGATGGGTCCTCCTCTGGGAGGAGAATGGTCTCCCTCTGTACTAGACAATCCTCCAGGACCTCTGTGCCCCTATCGACAAACCGTGGTGTAATTGCCCCTTATCTGCCATGCTCAGGGTAAATTGTGGAGGGCAGCTCTAACCCGGGAAAACTCAACGATGTGCCTATTGGCCTTTTAAAGATGGCACCAGTGCTAAGGATCACGAAATACCAAAGGGAATGCAGGTGATGGTGAGTACCTCCAACTTTGATGGGTGGAAGAATCAGGCTTGTATTAAAGGAGAGGGACACCATGGGGTGGGGTGGATAGCTAATGAGGTGAGTCCGAATAAGATCGCACCAGGAAACGAGCTCAGCCTCGTGCAGACAATCCCTCTGTCACACTCAATGAAAATGCCACTGGAACAAATCATTGCTTGTTTCAACCCAATGAGTCGAAGACTCTGCTGACCCCAATCCCAGTGACAACCCTGCAGCTGCTTGACCAATGCACTCCATCACAGAGAAGGAGCTAAACGTCACCTTACCCTTGGGAAATAAAGCAATGGGGAGGGGGTATTTGAAATATCAGTGGTGGAGCACTTTATGGCAAGTCATCATAATTCTATCAGTTTTAAAATAGAGATGGAAAGGGATGAAGCAGGTGTAAAACTTAAAGTTCTAAATTGTTGAAAACCAATTTTGATTATATTAACTAAGAATGTTCAAAGTTGATTGGGACAGATATTCGCAGAGAAGGGGGGTTAGTTGAGAAGTGAGAAGCCTTCAAAAATGAGATGTCAGGAGTACAGAGACAGTATGTCCCTGTTAGGGTGAAGGGTAAGGCTGGTACGTGTAAGGAATGCTGGAGGGTTGGAGAAGTTGAGGTTCTGGTCACGGAAAAAGGGAAGCATATGTCAGGTATTGACAGCAGGAATTGAGTTTTTTTTTTCTTAATTCATTCACACGATGAGGGCGTCCCTGGCTCGACAAGCATCTATTACCCATCCCTAATTTCCCAGAGGGAAGTTAGCAGTCAACCACATTGCTGTGAGTCTGGAGTCACTTGCAGGCCAGGCCAGGTAAGAATGGCAGTTTGCTTCCTTAAAGCATGTCAGTGAACTAGATGGATTTTTCCGACAATCAGAATGGTCATCATTAGACTCTTAATTCCTGATTTAAAGTGAATCACTAGAAGATTCTGAAGGCAACAAGAGTATACTTAAGAGGGAAATTGGGAGCATAAAAATGGGACATGTGATAACTTTGGCAACTAGAGTTCAGGAGAATCCAAAGAATTTCTACAAATACGTCAAGGACAAAAGAGTAACTGTGGAGAGAATAGGACATCCTTAAAGATCAGCAAGACTGCACATGTGCAGAACCACAGGAAATGGGGGAGGTACTAAACGAATATTTTGTGTCAGTATTTACCGTGCAGGAGGATATGAAAGCAAGAGAACTTGGGAAATAAGTAGTGACATCTAGGAAAGTGTCTGCATTACAGAAGGGCTGCTGGAGGTCTTAAAACATGTAAAGGGAGGAAAATGTCTTGGCTTTTAATGGATGCACGCTAGAACTCTGTGGGAAGGTATGGGAGTGATTGCTGGGCCCCTTGCTAACATCAATAGCCAAAGGTAAAGTTCCGGAAGATTGGAGGTTGGGTATCGTGGTGCCACTACTTAAAGGATTTAGAAGGGTAATAAGGAAAAGCTAGTGACCCTGACATCAGTGGTGGGTAAATTGTTGGAGGCGATTATGAGTCATCGGATTTTCACGCATTTTGAAAGGTACCGACTGATTTGGGATAGCCAACATAACTTTGTGCAAGCAATATTGTGTCTCACTGACTTCACTGAGATTATTTTGAAGAAGTGATTAAAAAGATTAATTAAGATAGAGTGGTGTACATTGTCGATATGGACTTCAGTAAGGCGCTGAATAACTTTGTGCATGGTCATGTGTTTAACAAGGTTGGTTCATATGAAAGTCATTTAGATGCAAAACTGGTTCAAAGGTAGGAGGCAGAGGGTGGTGGTAGAAAGTTGTAGAATCCTGGAAAAGGTTTGCAATGCTCCCCCTGCTGTGCAGATGGTCCGGTTTATGGAGTAATCCTCTAGCACGGCCTGCACAGCTCACCATCTTAGCCGTTACCTTACCCCAGTTTAAGGTGTCTGGGCTGGTTCTCTGAAGCAGATTCAGAATTTGAGGCAATGGACCATTCCAGCAGATCTGGCAATGTCTTTATTCTTTGTTTGCATTCTTGTGAATTGGCCCACTGTTGTCTCATTTATCCAGTTATTCCAACCCCCCACCCCCACCATCTCCTTATCCATATTTTCAGCAAGTTATCAGTTATTAAGTTCTTTGTTTTTTTTTCTGTATCTTTCGCTGGCCTTAGTTTTTGACTCCCTCCTGTATCGATTGCTGGCATTGTGAAGCTCAGAAACAGTGTGTGTCAGGTTGTTGTTGACTTCCCGAGGTGTCCCAGGTGGTTCTCCATGGACAGGGGTGTTCCAGCAGCAGTGACTCCGGTGTTTGAAATTGGTATGCGCCTGCTCATGGAAGCCTCTGTTTGTCTCTCTCAGTTGATTGTGCGGTCAGTAACACGAGGAAAATCCTGGAATATAATTGTAAAGGTACAGGCATCTAACTTGGAGCTGAGGGGCTTCTGACTGACTCCGGTTATTGAAAAGCTAGTGGGGTGGCTGGGGATGGATTGCTGGAGGTTGTGCTGTGAGCTGCCTCAGACATTCTCGGAGTCCTTAGGGTTTGCTGACGCAACTCTGGATGGAGCATGGGGACTGTCGTTACAACATCTGGGTGTGTAACATGAATAACAAATGGAGCAGAGGCTACACAGCAGTGAAGCTCTGAAACCACGCAGTGAGTGTGTGTGGGGGGAAAGGGATTTGCTGTATCTGTCAGTGTTTTCACTTGGACAAGCACATACTCTCACTCTCCCCGTTACATACACTGATGCACACTCTCCCTATTTGCTCCACACACACACTCCCTCTCCTTCTCTCACATGAGCACACGCACACTCCATTCTGTCACACGCACGTATGCACTCTCAACATCCTGCACCCACACATACACACACTCCTCCTCACTCTCACTCACGTACGTAGAGTGTCTCCCTCTCCCCCCCTTCACTCAGACAGGCCCCACTCTCCTACGTACGCACACACACGTGTGCACATATACATCTGCGGGGTGAAATTGCATTTGCCCATTTGTATTTGTAGATGCATTTTATTTTGTTCCAAAAACATGCAATTTGTAGACAGCCAGTCAATGTGATATTTTATAAACTTCTACTTTGTAAATAAAACCAGTCTACTCCAGATGAAGACACAGACAGCGTTAAAACAAGGTCTCACGCTTCGAATACATTGTCTGACCGCAAGTGTTGCTTCATTTACATGAAGGTATTTCCAGGAGTGACTTGAAATAAATTCTGTGATTTGCATAATAATCAATCAAACTTGCGTCTCCATTCTAACTGATTAGGTATTTAAGAGCCATCTTAGGTGTGTACAATTCATGTGCACAACTTGTGCAACCCTTTTATCTTTTCTTATAACTTCTGTGTTTAATGTCTTCCGCTCTCTTACACCTGATGAAGAAGCAGCGCAATGAAACCTTGTGTTTACAAATAAACCCATTGGACTCTAACCTGGTGTCATTTGATTTTTGACCTTGTCCAAACCAGTCCAAAACCAGCGACTCCATATCATGGTTTTTAATGGTTTTTAATCCTCTCCCCTGGCAAGTAAACAGTTCCTAACCCCATGTGTCCTTGTCTTCCATATTAATATTTTGCGAGGCACGTTATGCATTGATGTCTGGAAGTCCAGGTATAATATGATCCCCATTATTAACCTTGCTTGTAACGGCTTTTTTTAAAGAAAGTTAGTCAAATCATTCAAACATGATGTAACTTTCATAAAATTATGTTAAGTGTGCAGGATTGTGGCTTGACTTTTGAAATCTCCTGTTATTAATTCCTTCATAACGGATTCTAAAAATTTGCCTTCAATCCCAATAGTTTTCTCACTACTTTTCATTCCCCAGTCAAGCTGGTTATTCGAAGTCCTTCCCTTTCTATAACCTCTATATTCCCTTTCACAATTCCTGTATAACAGGCACAAGGCTGTGAAAGATCTGCTCGAATTGCTGTGTAAGAGGCATGAGTAGCTGATTGGACTCATTCTGTTTCTGCTTTACACACCCGCTTTGCTGAATGCGCTCCTGCTGTTCTGACGTTATAGTCTCAATGGACTTGCATGTCCTCGTCCTGTTACTGACCAAGCCGTTCAAGATCACAATATCCACCTCCTGTCGCTCAATGAGAGGTTTGGGGAATTATGGAATCTCCCTGGTCAAATGTCACTTTCAAGGGCTGAAATATTTAGGGAAGTTGTGTTGCCCACACTGGGTAGCTCAGTGGTTAGCACTGCTGCCTCACTGTACCAGAGATTCCAGTTCAATTTCAGTCTCCGGTTTCCTCCCACAGTCCCAAGATGCGCATGTTCGGTGGATTGGCCACTCTCAATTACCCATAATGTCCGGGAATGTGGAAGCTAGAGGCATCAGTCTTGGAAAATGCCAGGATATAAAGATTGGGTGGAGTGGGTGGTGGGGATTGGATGGGATGGTCTTCGGAGGATCAGTGAGGAGTTGATGGGCCAAATGGCCGGCTTCGACACTGCAGGGATTTTATGATTAACATCTTTGTTGCAGAAATCAGTTGTGGGAACAATCTTTGAATTCACTCCCATATCCTTTCCTCAGTGAGGAGATTAACTCTGTGTGCACTACTCCAGAAGTAATCTCACTAAGACACTGTACAGCAGCAGCAACACGTTACCAGCCTGCTGTAAGGTTCCTACGAAGGTTAGAGCAGTCTCAGCTCTCTGGCAAGTACACAGCATTGTTGAAAGGTCATTGTCCTTCTCTACTCCACCAACATAACGGGAGGTCTGATGATAACGTCACAATGCCACTTGAGAAGAACATGTAAGGTGTGGCGAGATGATATCAATGTTAAGATATAACTCGCCAAACATCTGACCTGAATCTACTAAGAACCTCGCCAGAGCCCATGTCACGAAGACTCCACAGAATCTAGTAAGGGGAGCTCAGAAACAGCAAGGAGAAGCAAACATTTATCAAAGTTATATATCAAAGTCAAAATTGTGATACAAATGTTGGGTATGGTCCAAAACAGGAAATTCGACATACAACTTTATGGGTACTGCAATAATAATGGGCAGCTTCAAGTTACATCGAAAGAGTGTTAACCCAAGTGAATGTTAATGCTGGGAACATGAATTTCATGAGAGTCTATGAGGTGGGTTGCTTTAACGATATGTTGAACGCCGAGCTAGTGATCAGGTTGTTCTGGAATTGATGATGTGTGATCAGAACAGCTAACTGAACACTTTGTTGTAAAGGAGCTTTTGGGATAACTGACCTTAATATTTTGAATTTAAGTAACATCTGAATACAAAGCATTTTTTTCTTATATTAATGTACATGCCTGAGTCATGCAAGCCATTAAGATGCGAGGATAAAGTTGGCTTCAGCGAATTTGTAAAGTAGATAAAAATGACTTAATGGAAGACAGGCAATATATTTTATTTGTACAAACACTGTAAGGAAGTAAGGACATTCTCGAGATTAATGCCTCAGATGGCAAGATTGTCTGATCAGGGAATACTGTCTGTGTTCCAGAGAGGTTCAGAGAATGAGAGGTGATCGAAATGAAACTTAAAAAAATCACACATAGTGGAGTGACGAAAATGGGCATTGACCAGTGAGAGCAATATTAGTGAGAATCCCAAGATATTCCACAAGGACATCAAGCAGAGTAGAATAACCAGGGAATAATTAGGGTCCATTATACACAGAAGGAGCAATCTGGGTGTGAAGCTGTAGAAGATTGCTAGATTGTGACATGAGAGCTTCACATCTATTTTACTTGGGAGAAGAAGGAGGCAGGTACATATTTCAAGAAGACTGGACTGGGAAGCTCTTTGGAAAAAAAGATATAAGATGCGAGCCGGAAATAATTGTTTTGGCTGGTGTAAAATTGGACAATTCCCCAGGTCTGGAAGAGTTGTATCACAGCTGCAGTGGGAGAGAAGGGAGGAAAGTAGAATCTCGTAACAGGGGAGTTGCCAGAGTAATAGTTTACAGGAAGGGTTGGTGCAGGTAGACCAGGGAACTATAAATCAGTGAGTATCAGATCAGTGTCAGGGAAACTATTGGGGAAAACACAGAAGGAGACAATTGATCTTCATTGAGAGAGGCAATGTTTGATCAGGGATCGTCAGCATGAAGTTATGAGAGGGTGGGTATGCCGAACGAATTTTATTGATTTTTTTGAGGAGTTCGTTTATATGTTTTCTTTTTGAGCAACGCCTTTGACAAAGCCTCATATGCAAAACTGATAAAGAAAGTACGATATCATGGTATCATTGGTAACTAGGTAAATGACGTTCAAGTTGTCTTAGAGGCAGGAGAAAGAGGGTGGTGGGAAAAGGCTGTTCGTGTGACTCGAGACCAGTGACCCCTGATGCACCCCAGGGAATAGTGCTGTATCCCTTATTATTTGCGTTATTCATAAAGAATGTAAATGAGAATGTGGAGGGGGTGGGGTGTGTGTGATAAATCAGTGTATCTTTTACGCAAAGATTGGCGGGGTAGTTGGCAGTGAGGTGGAAGGCCTTACGTTACAGGAAGATACAGGTGTAATGGTTAGATGGGCAGATCAATGGCAGATGGAATGTAATCCTGATAAATATGAGATGATGCAATTCGGGAGAAGGAATCAGACAGGGGGGAGTACTCAATGAATGGTAGCACAC
The DNA here is from genome assembly GCF_047496795.1 of Chiloscyllium punctatum. Taxonomy (NCBI): domain Eukaryota; kingdom Metazoa; phylum Chordata; class Chondrichthyes; order Orectolobiformes; family Hemiscylliidae; genus Chiloscyllium; species Chiloscyllium punctatum. The sequence continues at coordinate 16,159,558 of NC_092751.1, forward strand.
TAGGAAGCTCAGAGGGTGCTTCTCCACACATCCCTGAATGTGACTGGCCAGGGTAATAGTTGAGTTAAGAAGGCATTGGGAAATAGCTTTTACTCATCGGAACATAGATTATTAGATGTATACAAGACTTTAGTTCGGCCAAGGTAGAATACTGTGTGGAGTTCTGGGAGCCACATTACAGGAAGGATGTAATTCCACTGGAGGGGGTGCAGAGGAGATTCACCAGATGTTCCCTGGTTTGGAGCATGTCACCTGTAGCGAGAAGCTGGGAAAGCTTGGTTTGTTTACTTTGGAGCAGAGAAGACTGAGGGGTGTGGGATTCAGAAGGAGACGATTACGAGGGGCATGGATAGAGTGGATAGACAGCAGTTGTTCCTTTTAGTCAAATGGGCAAAACCAGGGAAACACGCTTTTAAAGTGAAGGGTTTCATGATTTGAGGATTGTTTTTCATCCAGAGTGTGTTGGGTTCTGGAATATACTTCCTGAGAGGGGAGCTGTTATGTTAACCACATAACAGCTAAATAGGACTTGGACGAGCTCTTGAAGTTTCATAACATTCCCGGCTACAGGCCTCATGTAGGAGAGTGGGATGAGTGTAGACCAAGCTGTATGTCTGACGGTACAAAAACTATGCCCCTAAGATTGTATGATGTGGAAAAGAATTGATGGGTTCCTGAAGACAATATTGACAAGAATTATAAGGGTGAACTGTCAATGGAAAATGTTAGAGAAAACAAGTGCAGCTTCGTTACAGTCTGAACCCAGGGGAAGGAGAATAGAGTACAGGGCAATAGCAAAACTATGAAGCAACTACTTCAGTCCAGTCTTCACAGAAGGAAACAAACCAAACAAATCAAATGTTCCCAGCAAGACTGGAAAGCGTAAGTCTCGAGAGAAAAAGAATGAAATTAGTAAATTAATGCTTTGGGAGAAATTATTGGGACGGAAAGTATGGTTAAATTTAGAATACAGTTGGAAGGTGAGAAGATGAAGTCCAATACCAGGGTCCTAAGCTGAAAAAAAGGAGATAAAACTAGGATGAGGGAGGAGTTGGCTAAGGTTGGCTGTAAGCAAAGACTTTAAGGTGGAACCATTGATGAACAGTGGCTGGCTTTCAAAGCAGTTTTTCTTTTTTTCCAATGGTCAGCAACAGCATATAATAGTGAAATGGAAGGACTGTAGAAAAAGGGTGATCTGCCATGGATGTTTCATGAAATGAAGGAAGCTATCAAAATAAAATAAATTACATAAATAATGGCAAAGATCAGTGGGAAACTATGCGATTGGGAAAGCTATAAAGGTTAAAAGAAAGCAACAAAAATAAACCTGTGAAGAAACATAAGATAGATAGATTATGAGAGCAAACTATCTCAGAATATAAAGACAGATATCAAAAGATTCTAAAATAATATAAATGAAAAGAATGGCTAAGGAAGCATTGGTCCTTCAGAGGGTGAGAAGGGTTATTTCGTGAGGAAATGGCCGAGGACTTGAATAGATATTTAGTCAGCCTTCACAGTGAAGGACACTAATAAGATTCCAGAATTGTCAAAGAGAGGAATGTAGGTGAGGACCTGGAAACAGCCATTCCCATGAGAGATATTCTTGGGCAAGTTCATGGATCTAAAGTTAGATAAGTCTCCTGGGCCTGATGGAATGCATCCCAGGGTACTAACAGTGAAGGTGGAAGAAATAGCAAATGATTTTTTGACTAAATTCACTGGACTCTGGTACAGTTCCAGCAGAGTCCAAAACAGGAAATCCAATAACACTGTTTATAAAGGGTAGAAAAAAAGTGGGAATTATAGACCAGTTAACCTAACATATGTAGTGGGGAAAATACTTCAAGCTGTAATCAAGGAAAAAATAGCAATGCATCTAGATAGAAATTGTTCCATTGGACAGACACAGCATCAGTTCATGAAAGGCAGGTCATGATTAACTACTTTACTGGAAAGCTATAAAGACATTATGACTCGGGGACCCAGTGGATGTGGTGTACCGAGATTTACAAAAGGCATTCGACACAGAGCCGCCAAAAAACCTGCTGCATAAGGTAAAGATGTGTAACGTTATGGGTAATGTATTCATATGGGCAGAGGATTGGTTGACCAACAGGAAGCAGAGAGTGGGAATAAATGAGTGATTTTCTGTTTGCTGATCAGTGACTAGTGGTGTGCCTTTGGGATCAGTGCTGGAACCGCAATTATTCACAGCTTAGATGGACGATCTGGAGTTGGTGACCACGTGTAATATCACAAATAATGTAGATGATACGGAAATGAGTGGCAGAGCAAATGTGCAGATGACTGATAAACTTTTCAAAGTGACAAAAATAGTTTAAGTGAGTGGGCAAAGGTCTGGCAGAAAGAGTACAATACAATAAATGTGATTTCATCCATTTTGGTAGGAATAACAGATAAAACAGGCTATTATTTCCATGGTAAAAATGCAACATGTGTCTGTGCAGAGGGTGCTGGGTGTCCTTGTGCGTGAATCACAGAAGTTGCTCTGCAGGTGCAGCAGGTAATTAACAAGGCAAATGGAATGTTGTCCTTCATTGCGAAAAGGATTGAGTTTAAACACAGCGAGGTTATGTTGCGGCTGTACAATGTGCTGGGGAGGTCACACCTGCAATACTGTGTGCAATTTTGGACTCCCTGCTTGAGAAATTATGTCCTAGCACTACAGTGGATGCAGAGGAGGTTCGCTAGGTTGTTCCAGAGTTGAGGTGGTTGGCTTATGAGGAGAGACTGAGTAGACTAGAATTATATGTTGATTGGAATTTGAAAGAATGAGGGAGAATCTGGAAGAAATAGGTATAATTAAGAAGAGAATCCATAAGATAAAAATAGAGAGGATGTTTCCAGTAGCAGGTGAGAATAGGACAAGAGGACAAAATCTGAAAATTAGGAGGAACATATTCAGGATTGATTTGAGAAGGAACTTCTTGACCAAGAAGGTTGTGAATCTGTGGAATTCCCTGTCCAGTGAAATAGTTGAAGCTTTATCATTGAATGTCTTTAAATGTCAGATAGACTTTTTTGGGGGCAGTAAAGGAACAAAGGGTTATGTTGAACGGGCGGGTAAGTGGAGCTGAGGCCATGAAATGATCCGCCATGATCTTATTGATGCTCCTAGTTCTTATGTAATGGGTCAACATGAAATGGGAATCACATTTGAGAAACTGACTGGTTGATATATACAGAGAAGCAATGAATTCAATGCATTTGGATTTTCAGAAAGATCTTGGTAACGACCCTGGCCTAGTTTGCAAAGTCAAATGTTACAGGATTGGGTTTAAAATATCATTATGGTTTTAGAATAGTAGAGATGACAGGAAACAGTGAACAGGAATAAAACGTTCTGTTTTGAAGTACAAGGATCATTGGGTGTTGCAGGGATTGGTGCTTGGGCCCCAGCGATTCCCAATGCATGTCAAACGTTTAGTTAAGGGAATCAAATGCAATATTTCCCAACCTGCTGATAGCAGTAAACGAGATTGGATTGTGAGTGGGTGAGGAGGATGTAAAAAAGCTCCAAGATGGTTGAGACAATTGGAGTGACTGGGCAAATACGTGGCAGATGGAGAGCAATTGGGTGGGTGTGATGGTATGTACTTTTGTGGGAACAGTAGAACAGCAACCTATCATTTGAAAAGAGATTAGTTGAAACATGTTAATCTTTAAAGAGATTTATGTTCTTAACTTTGTTTCTTCTCTGCAGACCTCCAATATCCATGCAGGGCAGTGAGTTCTGAACCTAGAAGACAATACTGGGAATGGCATTGGCACGCTGCCCACTGTACGCAGACCCACCAAGTGGGGAGCTGTAACATTGAAAAGGATTTGGATCTCTCCTTGTACACCAGTCACTGAAAGCAATATTACAGGATCAGTAAGCAGTTAGGAAGATAAATGATGTATTGATCTTTATATCAGGGAATTTTGAGTAAAGGAGTAAGGGTATCTTACTGCAGCTGTACAGGGGGTTAGTGAGATCCCATCTTGAACATTGTGCAGTATTGTGTGCAGTTTTGTTTTCCTTACTTAATAAAAGACAAACCTGACATTGAAGAAGTGCAGTGAAGGGTGACCAGACTGATCTCTGGGATGACAAGCTTGTTGTGGGAGCAGAGGTTTGGGTGATTGGACCTGTTTTCCATGGGCTTTAGGAAAATGAGTGAAGATCTCAGTGACATATATAACTCACTGACAGGGCGAGACAGATTGGAAGCAGGGATGATAATTCCCTGGCTGGGACGTCTAAATCAATGGGCAACTGTATTAAGTATGGACAGGTCACTCTGCAATGAGATGAGAATAAATGTCTCTACTCCGAGACTGGTGAACCTGGGGAGTTCTCTCCCACATAAGGGAGAACGTCCTGAGGATGTCAGGACACTAAATATAAAAAGGATTACCCGACAGGAAAGGGAACAGCAGACAGCTGGAGTACAGCTGTCACATGCTTTCAGATGTTAGAAAGGAGATCTCTGCTGTGTCAACAGGGCTGTGTTTCCCGTTCCCTTTTTCAATATCGAGTTTTCTGTCGGTTTTATCCTTCCAAACCTCGGAGCAGTTTGATATATTTTAGTGCCTTGCTTGACCGTTTCCGAGACCATTGAAGAGTTTATCACTTGTCTGTGTATCTGGATTCACTTTTAGGACAGACCAGGAAAACACGGGAGATTCACTTCCTGAAAGTACATTGGGGAAGGAAATTGGTGTTTACAATCAACATTGGCTTAAATGTGAGTATTACCCGCACCAGCTTGGACAGCCCGATATTTTTAAAATTGTTTTTAACATCCCCCAACTGTCAGTGCATTAACCTGGTCTGGAATAGTAATCCAGTGCCATTTCCACAACAGCACCATTTCCACATGGCGACCTATCGGAAACCACACTGAGCAGTTTATTTCTGTGCTGTTTGACAGTTCTGTCAGAAAAAAGACCACTAATTTGCCTTTTGTGATGGCACTGTGCGTGTAGTAATTGGTCAGATTGCAACTATTCCTCTCTTTGGGAACTGGAGACAGCTGAGTAATTTTCCGCATTGCCACGGAGATGTCAGAGTTGTCAGCTTGGTGGTAGTGCTAGACTGAGGGATTATCCCATTCAAAACGTTACAGATTATGCTTGAATATAATGCTGCTTCTGCTGACGTTGCTGCTGTGCTCTACAGCACCACATCAATGTCAGGAATTCTGTATTTAAGAAAGTTCAGAGAATTATATCACTGAAAGTATTTACAGAGGACTTTTGACTTGGAAATGAATTGAGGTCAATGAAGAATGAATAGCCCCTTGCCCTTACAATATGAAAACAGAGCCTTTGACCCAACTCATCCATGCTCACTAGGTTTCCTAAATTGAACGAGTTCTATTTTTCTGTTTTTGGTACATACCCCTCCAAAACGTTCCTGTTCATGTACACATCAAATTGCCTTTCAATTGTTGTAATTGCACTCACCAATACCACTTCATCCGACAGCTCGCTACATGTCCACACCACACTCTGTGAGAAACAGCTGCCATTAGATCCGATTAAAATCTCGTCCCTCTCACCTTAAACCCAACCTCTCTGGCTTTGGGAACCTCCACCCTGGGGAAAAGACTTTGGCTATTCATCCTATCAATGCCCCTCATGATTTTATAAACCCCAATAAGTTCACCCCTCAGCCTCCTTCCGCAAAAGGAAGAAAATCACAGCCTATCCTTATACCTCAAAACCTCCAATCTACCTCACACCATTTAAAATATTTTGTCTCCTTTCTGGTTTATGACATCCTTCCTTTAGCACGGCAACAAGAATTGTACTCAGTACTCCAAATATGGCCTTACCATTCTCTTGTACAGCCACAACATGATATCCCAATTCCTATAATCAATGCTCTAATTGATGAAGGTAAGCGTGCCTAACGTCTTCTTCATCATCATGTCTACCTGTGACTCCACTTTCAAGGAACTATGTACCTGCACCCTGGATCTCTCAGTATGACAACACTCTCCAATGCCCTACCGTATATCTGTATAATTCCTGTCCTGACTTGTCTTACAAAATGCAACACCTCACATTTATCTGCATGAAGCTGTATCTGCTAATCATCAGCCCACTTTCCCAGTTGGGCAAGATCTTATTGTTCTCCAAGATAACCTTCTTCACTGTTCAATATTAACACCAATTTTGGGGTTTCATCTACGAACTTACTATCCATGGTTCCTATATTATGATCCGAATCATTTACAAAAACAATGAACAGCAGCAGCCTGGTCCTTGTGGCAACCACTGGTCACAGGCCTCCAATAGGAACAACAAATTTCTCCAAGCATCATCTACCTCCTACTGGCAAACCAATTTTGTATCTAATTGGATAGCTCTCCCTGATCCCCTGTGATGTAACCTTATTAAACAAGCCACCACGTGGAACCTGTTGGTCCTCACTATATTCACGTAGACAAAGTATGCTACTTTACCTTCATCTATTTTCTTCGTCAACTCTTCAAAACTGCAATCTAGTTTGTGGGACGTGGCTTCCCAGATACAAAGTCATGCTGAATATCCCTAATCAGTCCTTGCCTTTCCAAATTCATGTAAATCCTGCCTCTAAAAATCTCCTACAAAGACTTACCCACGCTTGACATCAAACTCACTGGTCTGCAGTTCCCTGGCTTTTCCTTGCAGCCTTGTTTTTAAAAAATATAACAACATTAGCTGTCTTCCTGTCCTCCAGATCCTCAACCGTGGCTGTCAATGATACAAAGAAAGATAAGAGAACTGCAGATTTCGTAAACCAGAAACAATGACAGAACGCGCTGGAAAACTCCACAGGTCTGGCAGCATCTGTGCAGAGAATTCAGACTTAATGTGTTTCAACACGGGTTAAATCCTGCCACCCCCCCCCCATCTAATTTAAACCTGCAACACAGAAAAGGTTGAACCTGTGCTGTAATCTTTTAAAATTCAGGAGGCCAAGAACCATCCTAAAATAAAAATTGACAACTCTTTTTTAAAAAGTCTTACAGAGAATAATTAACTAACAACTATTTGCAACTCCTTTCTCTGACCTTTTATTTTCCCTTCTACAAGACTGGTCCGATGAAAAAATCTTCTCCCAAACTTTGAAAAAAAAACCAATTAAGATTGACTAAAACATTCACATTTCAGAACCAGACCGCTGTCAAATCTTCTCTTTGTATTTTCCTCTCTCATATTTTCTTCTCCTTCGGGTTTCTGTTTCACAGGTCATTGACAAATAAAGGTACATTTAAGAAAGCTATTCTCTGGGCAGTCTGCAGATGTTGGTGGCTTGGTAGTTCTCCCCCAACTGTTTTTTTTTTGGTTTTATACCCCAAAGCATCGGGTCATTTCATTTTTTTTAACATTGTCAAAATGCAAAATTCAAACTTAATTGGTGTTTAGAATCTTGGGGCATAATGTAAACTGATTGATCGAATTTCATTTTATTTTTGTCTCATAGCTATCCAGGTACTGCCAGATTCTGGACCAAATGTTACATTATAAATTTTCCAGAACTCGCTGTGCATGTAAATCCTTTAACTCTCTTAATGGTACAATACCCTTTATACCTTGATAAAACTTTCCCTCTCAAAAAAGAACCATCATAATGAAAACATGGTCTTATTTGTTTTTGTATGCTTTAAACAGATTACTATAACATACTGATAACTTAAATCCAAGTTCACCTTAACTTCTTCTCATATACCTATATTTAACAATGGATAAATACAAATGTCACCTAAACTTTATCAGTTAGATCCGTGAGAAAACCTTCGCAATTAAATTTTTATGACACGCTGCATGTACAATTTTAAAATTAAAAGCCTGTAACATTGTCTCCAATGAAATATTCGTTAAAGCGTTCTAATAATGTAAGTAGATTGGGATCCGTGTACACAATTGTCTCCAATGCATTATTTGTAACTTACACATTAAAATGCCATATGTCTAGTTCCAAACTCAATAGTTCTGTCTCAATCATGCAATGTTTCCTCTCATGGCTGTTGAGTTTCTTTGGATTCCATCTCATCGCCCGGTAGCAATGCAGCTCCAACTCCTCTGTCACTAGCATCGATTGCAACTTTGAATGGTTTCGTAAAGTTTGGTGTATCTAAAACTGGGTTGGTGGTCAATATTACTTTTTAATGGTCAAAAGCCTCCTGGCATTGTTCTGTACACCAAAACTTTGTGTTCGTTTTCAGCAAATCGGTTAACGGTGCCACTACACTGCTGAAGTTTGGAATAATCCGCTGAGTCCGAAGAAATGAAGTACTTTTTTTCTTTGAGGTTGGTTGTGGAAATTCCTCGGTAGCTTTTGTCTTTGCATTCCATGGAGACAAGAACATGTCCCAGGAAAATCACATCTGCTTTCACAAATTCAGTTTGATTTAATTTAACCAACAGTTTTGTTTCTTGTATTCGTTCAAAAAGATCTGTCAACTGTACCAAGTGATGTTTCTAGGACTTACTAAAGATCACTACGTCGCTCAAATGGACTGCACAGTTTATTAACCCAGCCACACATCTGTTCTTGAGTGTTTGGAATGTGTTGGTTGCGTTCTTCATTCCAAAGGGCATTAGTTTTAATTGATACAGCTGAGTTGGTGTTAAAATTCAGAAATTTATTTCACCCTCTCTGATAAAGAAACCTGCCAGTAACCACACATTAAATCCAACTTGGTGATGTAACTGACTTGTCCAACTTTCTCGGTCCAGTCCTCCAATGTTGGTATTGGATATTTCTGAATTTGTTACAGTGTTGACCTTCCAAGAAAAATTATTGATTCCTGTCCGGTTTGGGACAATTGGCGAGCTCCACTCGCTCTGGCTTGGTTTGATGATGTCGTCATTGAGCATGGCCTCCATCTCCTTCTGGACCTGTCTGGCTTTGAGAGGATTAAGCCAATGTGGATGCTGTTTTATCGGAACAGTATTCCCTACGTCTACCTTATGTACAATAGCATTAGTTCTCCCCATATGATTCTTACATATGTCCTAATACTGCAAAACAAACCTTTCAACTTTGTTCTTTGTTCCTGAGACAGACAGTTTACGAACCATTCCGACTGCTCAAGTACTTCTGCATTTTTAACATACTTTGAGGCACATTAAAATCCACAAGATTTGGATTTGATTCCTCACTCTGTGCAGCAGTAACTGACACCTGTTTCTCCAGTTTTTCTTCTCCTCTACTTTTCAGGAGGGAACCTATAAAATCATTTATAACCCACATGAAGGGGTCTTCGAATGCGGGAATTGGCAACAGAGTTCATAGTTTCATTACTGCCTTTGGCCTACCTACCATTTGGCATGTATGACATGTATGTCAAATGTTAACCAAAAGTTAGTCCATAAATATGATTTTTTCCTTAGCCTGAACCTTTCGTACCCCGAGGTGACCTCCTGTAGGTAGTTCATGAGCTACCCATAACACTTCCTGTCTGTATGCTGTCGGCAACACAATCTGGTGCATTTCGAAACATTTCTTGTCCGAACTAACATGACGAGGTCTCCATTTCCATCTTAAAATTCGATCTTTCAGATAATGACCCTCACGAATGTCCTCTGCCTCCATTTCAGAATACACATCCACATATGAATGTTTTATCATCTTGTCTGTCTGTTGCAAGTCCCTTAGTCTTTCAGGACTAAACACCTCAGTCTGATCCACTGCCTGTTCAGGTTTTCCTTGCATCATTACGGCAAACAGGGTGTCCGGTAACTGAACCTCAACTCCTTCATCTTTGTCTTTAGCGGTGCTTCGTGCTGTGAGTTATGATAGCGGAATCTGGTTACTGTACAGCCTGGGAGAATACCAGGATATTTCTGATTTAACTCCTCAGTTTCTTGGTCTTTCTTGCACTTCTCCACAACCAGGGGTGTCACTCTCAACATGGACCATGCTAAGTCATTCTCAAGAACAAGCTGGATTTCTGGAACTGACTCTCTGTCAATCATTCCCACTGTAACATCCCCAGTCATCAGTAGGCACTTCAATCTGATCTTACATCGGGGAATGCTACATTTCTGTACATATATTCCACAAATCACCACACTCTCGTCTAACAGATCAGAAGGATTGCAAATTTGCTCATCCCTTCCTATTAGAGACTGCCTAAATCCTGTAGCTCTCAAAATTATACCTTCTTGACCTTCTTCCCCTGTTATTTCTGAGTATACGTTAGTCACAGAGGTGAATTCTTTATAGATATCAGGTACGAACACCACACCCAGCCCCTGCCCAGGCTGTGCACTTTCCTGCAGCTCCTCAGCTCGTGTTGGGGGTCTCCTTTAAAACTTTCACTAATGCCAATGGCTTAGCTTCTTTTACCAAATCTTTTCCCACAGTGCCTTTCTTAACGATCAGCACTGTGACCATACACATTCCTCCTTATCGCAGTGAAAACATCATTTTCCTAGTGCCCTTCTGAAACCACCGATACTGTAATTTTCTGTGTCCCACTCCATTATACTGAAAACACCTGAGCCCTTTCACCTCCTTTCCACTCTCTTGGGCATCTTCTTTAACCTGTGGTAATCTCTTATTCTCTACTCTTTCTTTGATATTGTAGCATCTCCCCTTCTCTGAAATTCTATCCCTCACAGGACGAAATTCTGGCTGGAAGCTTGTCTTATGCAGCAACATGTATTCATCTGCTCATTCTCCTGCTCTTCTCAATTCCTGACTTTTTGTTCATCCATGTAAATTCTTATCATTTCTGGAAGTGGGTTTTAAAACTCCTCCAGCAGAATAATCTCCTTTAGAGCCCCATAGATCTAAACTATCTTTAAAGCCCGCACCCATCTATCAAAATGCCTATGTTTAATTCTTTCGAACTCAAAATAAGGCTGACCTGGTTCCTTCCTTACTTTTCTGAAGTGCTATCTATATGCTTCCAGTACCAATCCGTAAGTACGTAAAATAGCTTGTTTGACGTCTTCATAATCTACTGAACCCTCATCTGACAGCACAGCAAATACCTCACTAGCCATGCCTACCAGCTTAGTCCGAACTAGCATTACTCATCGATCCTTGGACCACTGCACCTGCCTAGCCAACTTTTCAAATGAAATAAAGAAGGCTTCAACACCTTTCTCATCAACACGTGGCAGCGTTTTGACACAATTGTATATATCACTAACGCCCCTTTTAATCTCATTCCTGTTAAATTGGCTTTACTGACAAAATCGCAATTTCTCAAGTTCGAATTCTCTCTCTCTTTCCTCAGCTAAGAAATTTCCTTCTCTTTTTCTCCCTCTGTCTTCTCTGTTTGATCAGCTAAGAACCTTCTCCTCTCTTTCTTTTCTCTTATTCTCTCCCTTTGTTTATCGTTAAACTGCATTTTCTTCAATAGTAATTCAGTTTTTTTTTCCAAATCTCCTGCACTTGTCTGTTTCTCTGATGCACCTTCGAGTCTCAGTAATTTCCTGACAATTTCTGCTTTACTCTTGTTCTTGGTTAGACCCAAATCTAAGTTCTTTGCTAATTCTAAAAGTTTGGCCTTTATCTTTCCTTCTAAACACCTTCGGCAAATGTGGGAATCATCTTCAAACCCCAGAATCTCTTTAACATGTTTAAGAGCCATTTCTCTCACTTTTAATTTAACCAATCACAGGTCACCGAAATTTAACAAACTGTCTCACCGACGTTTTATTTAAAGCTCTTGGACAATAATGTGCAAATAATTAAACCTACTGTGTGTTTTTCACAGCCCAAACCTATTTAAATCTGCCCAAATCTCCGACTGGATCTGTCTAAACCTGTTCAAATCGCAAAAAAAAGCTCTAAAACTATTACAACACAGGATAGACCTCTCTCCTAATTAAAACCAGACACAGAGAAAAGGTTCACCTCATACTGGAGTCTGTTAAATTTCAAGAGCAAAGTTGAATTTACAGAGCTCACTATTTAAAGTAAAACTAACAATTTTGTTAGTTAAGTCCAACAGAGAATATTAAAATGAACAACTATTTAGAACTCATTTCGGTAAACCTATCTTATACCTACCACAATACAATACTGGTCCGATAAAACAAAACACCATGATTAATATTTACAAAAAAATATATCGCGTTCCAAAACCAGTCAGCTTTTTCAATTCTCCTTTGTAGATTTTGCTCTGCAGATTTTTTCTCTAAGTCGGCTTCGATGTTCTGCTGTACAAACCTCTTATAGACAGGTACCTTTTAGAAAGCTCTTCAGCTAGCAGTCTATATTTGTTGCTGTCCTTGGCAGTTCTCCCCCTAAATGTTCAAAATGAACGGTTTTATACCTCAAAGCAATGGATCATTTCATTGATGTTGAAGCCATAAAATACATGATATTTAAAAATCAAACGGATTTCAGTGTATTTGGGCATAATTTAAACTGACTGGCCCAATTTGAATTTGTTTTTGTTCCATGGCAACTCATCTTCACAGTCAATTTTTATACTTTAACTCCTTTCAGAACAATGTACACCTCTACACCTTCATAACAATATTTTTTGTTTTCTGTAAATTTGATTATCTTAGTAAGTTCACATAATAGCATATTCTGTTCCATAAAAAGACCCGTTTACTATCATCCTTCCTTTATCTAAATCCTTCTTTCCAGTTATGAATCCAGTTACTAACAATGTTACTGGTATTCTTCAACAAAGTAACATATTGTATGTGTGCCTGTTTGCGTGTCTGTGTGTGTGTGTGTGTGTTTTGTGATTAAGCTGCTATAATTAAACTGACATGAAAGAATGAGATGCAATCACATTCCCATAAGAAGAAGTAAGTGTGCAACGTTTCCGAGCTTTCTGATATGAAACAAGGTGCAAAATTCTCCTTTATTCAGGATTGAAAAGTGAGCACATGACATTCATATACAGGACGGAAGTAATTTAATGAACGTTTACTGGGATTATTGAAAAAACAAATATTTAGTTTTCTCCTGAAAGTTTAAATTCAGCATTTTTCAAATCTGAGTTGCACATGTTCTTATCAATATGCAATCGTCATCAGTGACAAAAGCAGAAGTTGCTGGAAATGCCCAGTAGTTCTGGCAGTATCTGTTGTGAGAAAGCAGATTTAACATAGTGTAGCCGAATAGGCCTGGGATGTTTACTTTTCGCCAATAGTGTTCAGCAATGTACTGGTTAGATGCGTTAGTCAGGGGTAAATGCAGAGTAACAGAGTAGGGGGATGGGTCTGGGTACGTTATCTTTGGAGGGTCAGCCTGGTCATGCTGTGTGAAACAGCCTGCTTCCCAACGTAGGGATTCTGTGATTCAATGAATTCTTCATACAAAGGGTGGTTAGTGCCAGGATCAAGAATGTGTCAGAGCATGTTCAGGGCATAGTGAACAGCCAGTGGTCGTGGTATACGTTGGTGCCAATGACATAGGTAAGAAGAGTGAAAGGTCCTGCAAAAAAAGCTCAGGGAGCTCGAAGTGAGTTTAAAAGCAGGATCTCCAGGATTGTAATCTTGGGATTGCTCCCTGTGCCACCTGGAAGTGAGACAAGGAAGAGGAAGATAGTCGAGTTGAATATGTGGTAAACCTTTTAACTAAATGTGTGCAGTACTTGGAGTAAAATGAATGAGCTGACAGCTCAAACAAAGGTAAGTAAGTATGGCCTTGTGGAAATTTCTGAAACGTGGTCATAGGAAGGTAAGGACTGGGGTGTTAAATGTCCAAGAATATGAAAGATCTTCTCAGACAGGAATGGTCTAATCAAAACTAGAAAGCAACCAATATCTTTGCAGAGAGATTTGCTCATTCTATGTAGGGAGACTTTATATGGATAGAGACAGCAAGGGGGATATTCCAGGTAGCATAACAAATTGTAGGATGGATGGAGAGGTTTATGAATGTGTGGAGAGCATGTCAATTAGAAAAAAAAGACGAGAGAGTCAAGACTATACAGTAATTCTGAAGCACTCAATTGCATTTATTTAAATGTAAGGGGTCTTACAAGGAAGGCTGATGTTTAAAAACACGGGACTAGGACATCATACTGATTACAGAAAGTTGGTTGAGAGATGTTCAATTCGAGAGTGTAGTGCTGGGAAAGCATAGCAGGACAGACAGCATGTGAGAAGCAGGAACATCAACGTCTGGCAAAAGCCCCTCATCAAGAATGAGCTGATGAAGGACTTTTGCCTGAAACGGCGATTTTCCTGCTCCTCAGATGCTGCCGGACCTGCTTAATTTTCCAACCCCACATTCTCGACTCCAATCTCCAGCATTTGCAGTCCTCACTTTCACCTGAGAGATGTTCAAGACTGACAATTCAATGTTCCAGGTGTTAACTGTCACAGAAAGGATAGAAAAATCATACATTTGGCTTTGAGGGGAGGTCTACCCATTTTTATTAAGGAATCAATTAATGCTGCAACTGAGAAAGATATTTGTGAAAAATCATCCAGTTAAAATATACGGGTAGTATTAAAAATAAGAAAGCAGAGATCTGTTTGAAGAGATTCCACTAAATGCTCATTTGTGACAAATCGTCCAGTGAAAATATATTGGTAGAACTTAAAAATAAGAAAGGAAAGAGCTCGTCAATGGTTTTGTACCGAATACTCTCCAACAGAAAGAAAGAAATTGAAAAACAAACATGTAGTCAGATCTCGGATATATATAAGCTTAATAAAGTTGCAATACAAGGGGATTTTAATTTTCTAAAAATTGATTGGGACTACCACAGTATTATAGGGTTGGATGGTGAAAAATTTGTCAAACGTGTTCACGAAAATTTTCTTCATCAATATGTAAATGATCCCTAGGAGATGGGGAATAAAATTCCATTCCTGGTTCACTAGACAGCAACAAACAAACAAAATTGAGTGCACCTCATATTCATCCAGCTTGAACTCTATTTGTCCACTGTGCCACCAGTTTTGGTGTCATCTGCAAACTTACTAACCTTGCCTTCGATATTCTCACGCAAATTTTGTACATAAATGACAAACAATGAACACCCAGAACCTACCTCTGTGGAACACTGCTGGGCACAAGCGTTCAGTCCGAAAGGTAACCGCCCACCACTACTCTCTGTCTCCTGCCATTGCACCAACTGAAATTGCTGAAGAGAAACCCTGCAGTTCTGGCAGTATCAGGGCAGAGAAAAACAGGATTAACTTATTTTGAGTCCATTATGACTTGTTTAGAACATGTTCATTTAAGACTCGATATGTTAACTCTGTGTCTCTGCCCAGATCCTGCATGACCTGTTGCATTTCTCCATCATTTTTACTTTGTATTTTAGATTTCCACTGTCTCTAAAATTTTTCTTATTTTTATTGGTCTAGATGCTGAACCCGGTTATATTTGAACAATATGCTCCATTCCTGTTCCCATTACTTGTGCCAGTGACGCATGTATTACACGAGATTCTGTTTCTTCTTTAAATTCCGCAAATAAATGCGTGGATCTCATGAAAGTGATTTTGATTTATAAGGCCTTTTAGAGACAGCTACACTCGAAGAAAAAATAGGTATAGTTCATTAATTATGACATTGTGTGTTTTATGACTCACATTGTCTCCTCAGTCGCTGAATATTTTCAATATATTTCTCTGAATAATTGGACGTTGGTGAGGGCACTGTTGGAGTATTGCGTGCAATTCCGGGCTCCTTCCTATCATAAAGATGTTGTGAAACTTGAAAAGGTTCAGAAAAGATTTCCAAGGATGTTGCAAGGGTTGGAGGATCTGAGCTACAGGGAGAGGCTGAACAGGCTGGAGTTGTTTTCCCTGGAGCGTCATAGGCTGAGGGGTGACCTTATAAAGGTTTTTCAAAATTATGAGGGGCATAGATAGGATATATAGTCAAAGTGTTTTCCCTGGGGTCGGGGAGTCCAGAACTAAAGGGCATAGGCTTAGGATGAGGGGGTAAAGATATAAAAGAGACCTAAGGGGCAACTTTTTCGTGCAAAGGGTGGTACGTGTATGGAATGAGCTGCCAGAGGATGTGGTGGAGGCTGGTACAATTGCAAATGTAAGAGGCATTTGGATGTGTATATGAATAGGAAGGGTTTGGAGAGATATGGGCCGAGTGTTGGCAGGTGGGACTAGATTGGGTTGGGATATCTGGACGGCATGGACGGGTTGGACCGAAGGGTTGGTTTCCATGCTGTCCATCTCTATGACTCTATGGTTGTCATGCAGCCCATCATCTCTGTACCAGCTCGGTATGAGCTATATCCTCACTCTAACTCTGCTGCAACTCACTGTAACTCAATACATTTTGCTATCTGTTTCTGTTTTTTTTTCTGAATATCCCGTCCAGATAAAAACAATCTTAACAACCTGTATAACCTGTGATTAAACAGTATCTATATAAAATATAATTCTGTACATCACATTTAAAGATGACCTGTTCTGTTCACATTGTCGTTCAGCATTCCATGCACCAAAGGTCATCTGTTCTCTTGCTCTGCATTTCATTTCATTCCATTTGTCAGAAATAGTGATGGTTGAAGCCTCGTGACTGGGAGACACTGCACTGTACTCCCTTCAGGGCTCTTCATCCTCTGGCCCCAGTCCTTTCTGTCTCATAGCCAATATAATATTCATTCCTTCCCATACACATTAATTCATGACATTTAATGAACAAAGCTTTGGTACCTTGTTATGGAGCAGGCCCGACGCCTCAAAACATTTTTAAGCAGATAGCCCAGACCGCAATATTGTTATTTGTTGAAAGTATGTGTATGGTGGATATTCCCAGACTGAATTAGCTGGTCCGCCTGCCGACGTTTAAACAAACAGAATTTAATTACAAAAGTATGGAATGAAACACAACGAACTTAAAATCCAGTACCTGAATAATTCATCCGATCCGAACTTGACAGGCTGACACAACTTAATGATGTTGTTCCAGATTACTTGCAATAATCACAGTAAACAAACCCCTGAGCACAAAAAGTAAAACATACACAGAAAAAGCTTACAATGGTTACAAAGTCAGGGGCAGAAGGAGGAGGAGAGCGTCTAGATTCAACCATGATCCTGACTCAACTAACCCTCGAACTGTACTGACCCGTGCAGCTGGAGAGCTGGCCACATCCCCTTGATTACACCAGTTTTTTGTTGGAGACTTGAAAGCCTTCTGCCCAAGACATTATTTGTTTGTTAAAAACTAAAGCACCCTAATGAAGCATTCAAAATTGAGACATGTTGGAACGTTGGGATGGTTAGAAAATCTCTGAAAACAGTTCAAGAACAACATAACTTTGTAAAGTGGCTACCTTCGTGACGACTCCCCTGATATATAACTGAATCATCAATATCCTAAATGTCTTCAGGTTTCAACACCCGCCCCCCCCCCCGCCCCCCCACCTCGCCCCCCCAAAAAGAAATTGTGGTTAAAATACGGATGTACGTACATTTACTATAAACATGCAAAAGTGCATAACTACATCCGGATTCAGTGTGTGGTATTCCCATCACTGAGGCCTCAATCTGTCATTCAAGTATTGACAATGCATCAACATTCATGTTTTCAAGACCTCCCACATGCACAATTTTCTGATTGAATGACTGCACCAACAGGCTCCAGCAAAACAGTCTCGCATTTTTGTACTTAAATTTCTCCAAAAACGTCAATAGTTTATGATCAATGTAAATGGTTGTCTCAGATGTGTTGCTGCTAATATAAATACTGAAACGTTGTAGTGCTAACACAAAGCTCACAGTCATTTCGCAACTGTTGAATATTTCTACCATTGAGCATTCAACTTCTCGGGGAAATACTTAATAGGTCTTTCTGTCTTCTCATCGTTTTCCTGCAGGAGCCCAGCACCGACACCCACATCACTCACATTTAAAGCCACCTTGAGGCACAATTCTTCGATAAGATCTACACAATTACAGGAACCAGAGTACTGCTCCTTTTGTCAACGGTATGGGAAATTCCCCAATTGCCTTCACTTTTACATCCCATGACACCATTTATCTATGTCCAATAGAATGGCCCAGGAAGGTGATTTGTGCTTTGGCGAACTCCTACCGGTAAATCAGCTATATTTTCTGCAAGGATAAATTGCATTCCTGGAGCTGAGAGTTTGTCCAATACCCCTCCCACAATTGCTCCACATTCTTCTGAATATGTTATCCTCGCTTTACAAAATGTTGCACTTTTTGTCTCAAGATGAATTCCCTTTAGCAGTGCATTTTCTGGAAACAGTTCTTCAGGAGAACATATCTCCTCATCTTTCAGAAGCATAGACTGAGAGGATACGGTGTCCCTTAATATTGCATCCTCTTTACCTGCCCTATGTGAATAGACTTTCCCTTTGCAGGTATATTTTTCTGAGCAGATCTGTCACTTCCTCCTTAACAAACCTGTGATCAGTTTGTACACTCTGATGTAGGTTTCTCGCTTCCACTGTGTTTTCTGTTACCACTCCGACAAAACTCACAGGCTTATCCCGTTTTCCTGCGTCTGTTTTTTTTCTCTCCTGAACCCACCAACACAGTGATTTCATGTGTCCTAATTTGTTGCATTGAAAACACCAGAGCTCGTTAACTTCTTTGTCTCCTTCAAGTATTTCCTTTTTAACCTGTGGAAAGTTATCATTTCGATCTTCACCGAGATCTGCCTTACCCTTTCTATGTGAGGATTTCTCTTTGCCCCAGTTTCTATCCATCATAGACTGAGATTGATTCTGGAAGCCAAAACAAGTTTTATAATCACTAATCACTAGTCATAATCTTTAGCCACTTCAGCGGCCAGTCTTCCAAATGAATTGCATTATGTCACATAGTGAATTTTTGAACTGCTCCAATTTAATTGTTTCTCAAAGAGCATCGTAGGTTTGCTCTCTTTTTAAACCTTTTATCCATCTATCAAAATTACTTTGTTTGATCCTTTCAAACTCAACATGAATTTGACCAGGATCCCTCCTTAGATTCCTGAAACATTGTCTGTAGGCTTCTGGCACAAGCTCATATGCACATGTCCCCACCTCATTCACCCCAGATCCCTTTTCTGATAGTGTTGTGAATACTTCACTAGCTCTACCTACAAGTTTTGTTTGGGTCAACAAAACCCACTCGGTCACTGGCCACTGAAAATGATTAGCCATTTTCTCGAAGTGTCCATCTCTGAAGCTCAAATGCTCTCCCTTTTCCTTTCTCTCCTGTGAAAGCTATTTGTTTTTTTTCTCTTTCCTCCACTAAGCCTATTCGTTCTCTTTCTTCCTCTTCTAATGTTAGTCGTAGCTCAAACTGATTCAGTTCTGCTTCTAACTCAAGCTGCTTCAATTGCAATTGAAGTTTCGTCGTCTCTGCAGATCCTGATGGAGTTTCCATCAAATTGGAATGCTGAGCTACTGCTGCAATCATCTCATCTTTCCTCACATTAGGAGGTAGCTTCAATTTCCTTCGTCAAAATTCTCGCTGCTTGAACTAATGTGCAATTTTTAAAACCTCCAAGCTCACTTTTTCCACCTCCAAAACAAGCTTGGTTCCTGCAAGAACCATCGCCATCTGAAGCTCTGTTTACTCGCCAATCAACACACGAAATAAGAATCACTAACACCTGCCACTCGCTATTTAAATACTGCAAAGGGCCCCCAGTCTGTTATGGGCCAAACCCAACCCCTCAAAACATTTTAAGCAGGTAGCCCAGAACATAACTTTGCAGCTTGTTAAAGGTTAGTGTGTAGCTGATATTCCCAGAATGAATTAGCTGGTGAGACCGCCGAGTTTTAAATATATAACATGTATTTACCAATTTACCAAATGAAACATAAGGAACAGAAAATAGAATTCCTGAATAACGCATCATATCTGAAACCAGCAGGCTATTCTGACTTAATGATGCTTTTCCAGAATACTTGCAACAATCCCAATAAACAAACCCCTTAGCACCAAGTGTAAAACTGACACAACTGCTGACAGGTTACAAGGTCAGAAGCGCAGAAGGAGGAAGAGAGCGTCCAGTGACCCTGACTCAACTAACCCTAGAACTGATTCAACCTGTCCAGCTGGGGAACTGGCCATGTCCTCTTGATTATACAGGTTTCTTTTTAAAGACATGAAAGGTTTCTGGATGAGGCATTATCTGTTAGGTATAAACAAAAGGGCACCAACGAACCTTTCAAAATTCTGACATATTAGAATCTTGGGTCGTTTAGAGCCTATTTAAAGAAATCAAGGACTGGTTTTGGGACAAACGTTCCACATTTGGCTTTGGACTGAATTCCAAAAACGTAAATCTTACTGCTTTGAAGTCAATAAAGTGTAATAAGGTGTTCGTGAGTTTACAGAAAACAGTGCTTAATCGTATTGTGTGTTGAATTCAACATTGTCTTATTAGAACAATGAGAGGAATGTCCAGGCAGATCCACACTTCCTGTGCATGTTCAGGGCAAATATGCCCACTGAAAATCTGTTGCTAGGCACCCGTTCTAGTCGAGATGAAATCAGCATGTTAACAATATCTAGATTGTGTTTATTTTGGGTTGTCATGGTGGAGCGTACAGGCAGTTACTGTATTGCAAATGGACAACACAGCAGAAGCATCGAGCCTGCGATAAGAAAGCATCCATCATTTTCCCTCACAACTAACTTCACGAAAGTAATTGCTGATGGGATTATCCACCATTATCCAGCGATGTCAACATTCAATTAAATCCATTTGTTATTGTGAAGTGAAGGTAGCATACTGAAAGGAGTTAACTGGATCTGTTTGTTCTGTGACTGTGATTGATGTCAGTCTCCATGGATCCTAATTATGTCACTGGATGGCTTTCCTCTTCTATATGTAAAAGGCTTCTTGCAATGCTTTATCCCATTATAGCTGCGGATGCATCACCTTCAACACTAACAGGGATCAGCTGTAGCAGAGACAGGGAGAGGAGAGATCAGAATCCGAGAAACATCGACTGGAATATTCCAACAATGGATCATCATCTGAGAACAACAGACTGGAATGTTCCAACAATGGATCATCATCTGAGAACAACAGACTGGAATGTTCCAACAATGGATCAGAATCTGAGAACAGTAGACTGGAATGTAGCACCAGCAGTTCAGAATCTAAGAAAAATAGAATGGAATGGTGGAACAATGGACAGGAGTTTATCCTGGGGTCTTTATCTTGTTTCCTGGTTGTGGCACATATTACCAGAACGGATATTAGGTGTAATGCTGATTATTCAGGCTGGTTACTATCCCATGCTCGCTATTGTTGGCGTTCCTGGTAAGTCTCCCCACCTCTATCGATTTATTAATCCCACGAGCCATGGCGAACTTCAGTGATATTTCTGTTATCAATATTTAGTAAAGATCGAACCTTTTGTCTTCAGTTTCAAATGCAAATCCATTCATTCTCCACAAATTTCAGAACCCCCCACACCTCCGCCCTCACAAACATTTGAGAACAAGACTGTTCACAATCCCGAAGTACCTATTTGCCATGAATTGAGTTATGTCTTGGTATTCTCTCCATCACCAAAGCTACCCACGACCAGCTCCATGATATCCCCAGACCCATCTTGACGTCAGTGCGGGTGCGAAATAAATAATTATCTATACCTTGGTAAAATTCAGACTTTATGGTTCCAGTTCACTTCTAATCCCTCTTTCCGTTAAAAAAATGTTTCCATCACAATCTTGTTCTTGTCTGTAAAGAAAATTCATGACAGGGACACTGTGTCAGAGTAGTAATATCGCTGTTCACGTAATTCAGTGGCCCAGGGTACTACACTCAAGACACTGTTTCAAATCCTGTTTCAGAGAATGACAGAACTTAAATTCTAATGACAGGAACAGGAAATAAAAGCGAATTTTACTCATATAATCCCACCAGTACTTTGTCAATAAGTTAATCTATTCTACTATTGTCCTTTGTTAAAGATATCCAGCATTTTTATCTGGTCTGGATTAAGACTGACGTCAGACCAACTGCCTTTAGGAATGGCCTCACAGTAAAAGGCATTTAGTGAGGTCAACAAGTGCTACCCTTGCCAGTGATGCAGACATCCCATGTAATAATAACATGAAAGGTTGAAAAAAAACAAAGATTGATGCAAGAGATCAGAAACAAAAAGAATGAGGAAGTGCCAGAGAAACTGAAGAGATTTGACAGCCTCAGGTCGAGAGAAAAATAGAAGTGACATTTCGAGTACAACGACCATACAACAAAACTGAATGCAACTGGGAAATAGTGTGACTGATGTTGGTGACAGGGATGTCTGTTGTGAAGGGGAGAAGGAGGGAGTTGAATAGATAGCGAAAGAGAGAGATAGAGAGGAAGAAACAAAAAAAGGGATTGTTGATGATCGGTTAGAATGGAAATAAAAATCCAGATTAATCTTATTTATTTTTCTCCTGTTCCCATATTATTGAAATTCATGCCCGTGTAAGGTGTATATCAAAGTCCCGGTTTGAAGAGAGTTATGTAACTTTATCTTCCTTCCGTGAGTGTGGTTATCTTCATTTATTCATTAATAGGATGCTGGGCCAATAACTAATTACTTTTGTCATTGTCCTGAGAAGGTATTGGGGAGCTGCCTTCCTGATGCACTGCAGTCCATGGGCTGTAAGTAGTCAGTGCTGAGATCTGCTCGGTTTTATTTCTTTGTAGACTTTGATCTAACAGAGTGGCTGCCTTGGCCATTTCAAATTGCAATTGTGTGTTAACCACAGTGCTGTGGATCTGGAGTCCCATGTAAGACCAACCAGGTGAAGATGGTAGATTTTCGTCCCTGAAGGGCATGAGTGTGCAGATGGACAAACAGAGTGGTTTCATTGTTTCATTTGATTCCCAATTCCTGATATTTTATCGCATTCAAATTCCAACATTTGCCGTGGAGAGATTCAAATCCGAGGTCTGGGTCATCACCTGTGTCCCTGGGTTAATATTCCAGAGATAACGCAGATAGGCCATCACCTCCTCAGCATATTCAACCATCTCCATGGCAATAGTGTTGTGCTTAAAGCATAGCGCTTTGCAAGGCAATGAAACATACCATCCTTCTTATTTTGTATTTATGAGAAGGCGAGATAATGGGAAGTGCTCTAAGTGAAAAGGAGCTGGAGATTCTTGGTTATGAGCCACTGAAAGAATTCATACGGAGCAGTACGGAATCAGCACAGTACATGTGTGCTGTCCTTCTTTGAAAAAATGATGCAAGTATTAGAGTGAAGACACTTTATTGAAGTTGTAGCGTGATATTGAGACAGTATTTGGGCCACTCTGAACAGATTGTCTCTCCTTTTTAAGGAATGATCTCCTTGCCACAATGAGACAGTGTAAAGGTGCTACACGAGTCTAATCCATGCCGTGATGGTACCATAGACGGATTGTGAAGGAAATGAGTGTTTAACTTGTAATGCGACAAAAGAATAAAATGTGATTGCAATAAAACTTGAGTGGTATTAACCAACATTCATTATTTCCAAAACAAAACATTGATATCGTGAAATATAACATGTTTCCCGCAATACATATTTTCACATTTGGACAAATTTATGATCGGAAACGTTTAGAATGATATGGGCCAAATGCAGGGAATGGAGTTAGTATGGGTGAACATTTTAGTCAGAATGGGCCAGTTAGTGCTAAAGGACCTGTTGAACTCTATTACTCTATGATAGTTTACATATCTGTGTGGAGCCCCCATGTTGGTTGAGTGAGAGCTCCATGCTCTGAACAAACTCTCACCGTCTGAATGTACAGTTGGAGTGAGACCCTGCACTGAGCATCATGTTGTTCACAAACCTGTCAGCAGCCACACACTGATAGTATTGGACATTCTCAAAAACTTGTGACATCCGTGCAGAAGATTAGTCTGTCTTCTCAGAGATGGAAGATGCCTCCTTGAGACATCGCACAAACCATCCGGTGTGTCTCCTTACCATCAGTAAACCACGTTAATGTAACGCATGTGAACCATTATCAAGGGAGCGAGGAGGAACAAAATGGAGCAGTCTGTCTTTGCAGTCTCTCCTTCGTTGGTTTGTCATTTTGTATCATCAATGACATCCTCCTATTTCGCACTCCATCCACCAGGCGTGCTGGCCTATTACCCGCCCTCGATGTCTTCATATGCAACTGCCGCCAAGAAATTAACCATCTCAACCTGTCTACCCCTCCCCCCACTCCAACCTCTCACCCTCACAACGCACAGCCCCCCCCCCTCCCCCTGCTCCAATCCAAAAGTCACCATCCAGCCAGCAGATAAAGGGGGTGCAGTGGTAGTTTGGCGCACTGATCTTTACACTGCTGAAGCCAGACGCTAACTTGAAGACACCTCCTCCTACCTCCCTCTCGACCATGTCCGCACCCCCCAAAAACAAACCATCATCTCCCAGACCATACAGAACCTCATCACCTCAGGAGGAGATCTGCCACCCACAGCTTCCAAACTCATTGTCAGGGATCCCCCACTGCCCAGTTCTACCTCCTTCCCAAGATCCACAAGCCTGATCACCCTGGCCAACCCATTGTCTCAACATGCTCCTGCCCCACTGAACTCATCACTACCTACTTCGACACTATCCTATCCCCACTAGTCCAGAAACTCCCCACATAAGTTCGAGACACCACCCACGCCCTGCACCTCCTCCCAGACTTCCATTTCCCCGGCCCCCAATGCAGTCATCTCCACCATGGATTTCCAATCACTATATACCTCCATCCACCATGAAAAAGGACTCCAAGCCCTCCGTTCTTTCCTCTCCCGACGTCCCCAACAGTACCCTTCCACCGACACTCTCATTCGTTTGGCTGAACTGGTCCTCACCCTTAACAATTTCTCCTTCGAATCCTCCCACTTCCTCCAGACCAAAGGGTTAACCATGGGCACTCGCATGGTCCCCAGCTATGTCTGTATCTTTGTTGGCTACGTAGTACAGTCCATCTTCCGTAATTACACTGGCACCAGTCCCCACCTTTTCCTCCACTATATTGATGACTGCATTGGTGCCACCTCGTGCTCTCACGAGGAGGTTGAGCAATTCATCAAAATATCCAACGCATCCAACACCGACCTTTAATTTACCGGGACCATCTCTGCCACCTCCTTCCCCTTCCTGGAGCTCTCCATCTCCATTAATGATGACTGACTGACAATGACATTTTTATCTCATCCCGTAGCTACCTGAACATTTCCACAGGACTACATTTCCCAAACCAACCGAGTCTCATTGCTCCACCTGCTTCAAAAATTCCATCCCGCATTCCGAATTCCTCTGCCTCCGCCGTATCTACGACCAGGAGGACCAGTCCCACCACAGAACACACCAGATGGCCTCCTTCATTAGACACCACAATTTCCCTTCCCACGTTGTAAAAGATGCCCTCATACGCATCTCATCCACATTCCGCACCTCCACCCTCAAACTCCATCCCTCGAACCAAGGACAGAACTCCCCTGGTGCTCACCTTCCACACTACCAACTTTCACATACACCAAATCAATTGGCGACATTTCCGCCACCTCCAAACGGACCCCACCACCGGGGATATATTTCCCTCCTCAGCCATTTCCACTTTCCGCAAAGACCGTTTCCTCCGTGACTACCTGATCAGGTCGACATCCCCCAACAACCCACTCTCCCTTCCTGGCACCCTCCCCAGCCAACTGCGCCCACACCTCCTCTCTCATCTCCATCCAAGGCCCTAAAGGAACCTTGCATATCCATCAAAGTTTTATCTGCACATCCACATATATTATTTATTGCATCCGTTGCTCCCAAAGCGTCCCCTCTACATTGGGGAGACTGGACGCCTCCGAGCAGAGCGCTTCAGGGAAAATCTCCGGGACACCGGCACCAATCAACCACACTGCCCTATGGCCCAAAATTTCAACTCCCCCTCCTACTCTTCTGAGGACATGCAGGTCCTGGGCGTCCTCCACCGCCGCTCCCTCACCACCAGATGCCTGGAGGAAGAACGCCTCATCTTCTGCCACAGAACACTTCAACCCCAGGGCTTCAATTTGGACTTCACTAGTTTCCTCATTTCCACTTTCCCCTACCTCACACCAGTGACAACCTCCAGCTCATTACTTCCCCCATGACCTGTCCTACCTGCCTATCCTCCTTTCCACCTACTCACTCCGCCCTCTCCTCTGACCTAGCACCTTCATCGCCACCCCCATTCACCCATTGGACTCTTTGCTATCTTCTCCCACTCTCCTCCCTGAACTATCACTTCCATCCCCACCCCCATTTACCTATTGTACTGTATGCTACTTTCTCTCCATCTCCACCCTCCTCTCATTTATCTCTGCACTCTGCAGGGAACCTGCCTCTGTTCCTGATGAAGGGCTTTTGTCCGAAATGTCGATTTTCCTGCTCCTCGGATGCTGTCTGACCTGCCGTGCTTTTCCAGCACCACTCTAATCTAGACGCTGGTTTCCAGCATCTGCAGTCTTTGTTTTTACCCCACGACTGAACAAGGTGTCAAGGAGACTGAATAAAATTGAACCTTTTGGGAATCAGTTGTAAACTGCCACTGGTTGGGCCATTCAGGACACAAAGTGGCTGATGGAGATCAATCCTCTCAGTCCCAGGATATCTCTTTGGGCGATCTTCCAGGTAGCTTCCTCGGCACAAACACCTTCAGCTGCTTCAGCAACGTCTGACACTCCATAGTTCGATCAGAAGTGAGTATGCTCAAAAAAGATCGCATAAAACATCAAAACCTAGACAACATTCAACCTCATGCTGTTAACATGTAACAGTACTACTGGAATCTGAACATCTCCACAGGACGAAAATGAGGAGCTCATTCGGCATCTAAAGCTGGTTTCACGGAAACATGAGAACGCCATTCAGCCCATCGCAGCTATTGGATAAGAAGAGGCACAGCTCGTTCCCTGACCTATTATTCAAGAAGATATTTTGGTTTAAAAATGCAGATGTTGGAATGCAGGGGGCTAAAAGAACACAACAAACCAGGCAGCATCAGGAGAAGAAGTCCACATCTTGGGTATAACCTTTCTTCTGGACTGGGGGTGCTTGTATAGATAAAGAGGCGAGATGAGGGAGTAGGAGGAGGCGGAATGGTGAGGTGGGGAATACAGGAAAATGATACTACCGAGTTGCTCAATGGTCGGAATGAATCCAGTTGACAACTGGACGCTATGTCCGTAACTTTTGCTCATGTCAATAGGCCAAGGTATATGTGTGGGGACTGTTTCCTTCGCTCAGAGGGTAGCGACTGTTGGGGCTTCTCTATCCTAGACAGCTACGCCTCTGAAATGATTTGGGGTTCAGGGAGATGTTAATGGATTTTGACCCATCAGGGAGTTGAGGGCTACAAAGAATTGGACATGAAAGAGAAATTGCAGTTGAGAGAGATCAGCCCTGACCTTACTGGAGGGAAGGACAGGCTTGAGGGGCTGTATAGCCTGGTGTTATCCCAGTATACCCCATAGTCCATTCACTTTGTTGCCTCTTCCAATTCCTGTGTTACTGACGTCAAGTAGCTGAATAGTCAGATACTGTTGCAGCATGATCTAAACTGGGTCCAGTTCTATCGACTCAAGGGGCTGATTGGTCTCCTCCTGTAACTGTATAACATGCTCCAGGGGCTGAAAAGCTTCATCCTGTTCTGGTATAACTGGAATACATTTTCTTCAACGACTGCAGATGCTGGAGATCAGAGTCGAAAAGTGTGGCACTGGAAAAGCACAGGTCAGGCAGGAGTATCGATGTTTTGTACATTCCTTATGATGGAATTATGCCAGAAATGTCGATTCTCCTGCCCGTCGAATACTGCCTTACCTGCTGTGCTTTTCCAGCACCACACGTTTGGACGTTTACCGGCCTGCCCTACTCGACCTTCCTGGTCACATCAGCAAAGAGTTTTAGAAAATTCGTCAGGCATGAACTTCCACTCAAAACGCTTTGCCTACTATTCCTAATCAAACCCTGTTTTGCGAATACATGCACCTCTTATCCCTCAGAATCTTCTCAAGTTATTTACCTTCCACAGATGTTAAGCTTACTGGTGTGTACTTCCCTGGCTTTATTTTTCAGTCCTTCTTGAATAAGGACACAACATTTGCCATCCTTCAGTCTACTGGGATCTCATCTGTGGTAACTGATGATCAAAATTATCAGCCAAGGTCCCCGCAAATTCGTCTCTAGCCCATTGCAGTGTTCTTGGATATATCTGATAAGGCCCATGAGATTTCTCCAACTTCAAACATTCTAGTATATCCAGTACCTCTTCTACTGTGATATGGACTATCCCCAAGACATCACCACTAATTTCCCCAAATTCCCAAGTATCCCCACTGTAAATATAGAGGAGAAATATTTGGTGAGGACATTGCCAATCTCTTATGGTACTACACATACATGTCCACTTTGTTCGTTGAGGGGTCCTATTCTCTTTCTAGTTAATGTTTTTCCTTTAATATACTTAAAGAGACTCTTTGGATTCACCCTGATCTTCTCAGGCCAGGTTACCTCATACCCCCTATTCGTCCTCCTGATTTACTTCTTCAGTAAACTCCTGTATCCCCTGCACACCTCCAGGGATTTTCTTGATACCAGCTGCCTCTACCTGACCCAAGCCTCCACATTTTGTTTTGTCAAAACCTAAACATCTCTTGTAATTCAGGGTTCCTCATTCCTGGATTAGTGGTGCTGAAAGAGCACAGCAGTTCAGGCAGAATTCAACCAGCAGCGAAATCGACGTTTCGGGCTAAAAGCCCTTCATCAGGAATAAAGGCAGTGAGCCTGAAGCGTGGAGAGATAAGCTCGAGGAGGGTGGGGGTGGGGAGAAAGTAGCATAGAGTACAATGGGTGAGTGGGGGAGGAGATGAAGGTGATAGGTCAAGAAGGAGAGGGTGGAGTGGATAGGTGGAAAAGAAGATAGGCAGGTCGGAGAAGTCCAGACATGTCAAGGAGACAGTTACTGAGCTGGAAGTTTGAAACTACGATGAGGTGGGGGGGAGCGAGGGGAAATGAGGAAGCTGTTGAAGTCCACATTGATGCCCTGGCGTTGAAGTGTTCCGAGGCGGAAGATGAGGCGTTCCTCCTCCAGGCGTCTGGTGGGTGGGGGAGCAGCGGTGAAGGAGGCCCAGGACCTCCATGTCCTCGGCAGAGTGGGAGGGGGAGTTGAAATGTTGGGCCACGGGCGGTTTTGTTGATTGGTGCGGGTGTCTCGGAGATGTTCCCTAAAGCGCTCTGCTAGGAGGCGCCCAGTCTCCCCAATGTAGAGGAGACCACATCGGGAGCAACGGATACAATAAATGATATTGGTGGATGTGCAGGTGAAACTTTGATGGATGTGGAAGGCTCCTTTAGGGCCTTGGATAGAGGTGAGGGAGGAGGTGTGGGCACAGGTTTTACAGTTCCTGCGGTGGCAAGGGAAAGTGCCAGAATGGGAGGGTGGGTCATAGGGGGGTTGTGGACCTGACCAGGTAGTCACGGAGGGAACTGTCATTGCGGAATGTGGAAAAGGGTGGGGAGGGAAATATATCCCTGGTGGTGGGGTCTTTTTGGAGGTGGCGGAAATGTCGGCGGATGATTTGGTTGATGCGAAGGTTTGTAGGGTGGAAAGTGAGCACCAGGGGCGTTCTGTCTTTGTTACGGTTGGAGGGGTGGGGTCTGAGGGCGGAGGTGCGGGATGTGGACGAGATGCATTGGAGGGCATCTTTAACCACGTGGGAATGGAAATTGCCGTCTCTAAAGAAGGAGGCCATCTGGTGTGTCCTTTGGTGGAACTGGTCCTCCTGGGAGCAGATACGGCGGAGGCGGAGAAATTGGGAACATGGGATGGCATTTTTGCAAGTGATAGGGTGGGAAGCGGTGTAATCCAGGTAGCTATGGGAGTCGGTGGGTTTGTAAAAAATGTCAGTGTCAAGTCGGTCGTCACTAATGGAGATATAGAGGTCCAGGAAGGGGAGTGAGATGTCAGAGATAGTCCAGGTAAATTTAAGGTCAGGGTGGTATGTGTTGGTGAAGTTGATGAATTGCTCAACCTCCTCGTGGGAGCACGAGGTGGCGCCAATGCAGTCATCAATGTAGCGGAGGAAGAGACGGCACCACTCCCCACCTTTTGCCCGAAACGTCGATTTCGCTGCTCGTTGGATGCTGCATGAACTGCTGTGCTCTTCCAGCACTACTAATCCAGTATTTGGTTTTCAGCATCTGCAGTCATTGTTTTTACCTTCCCCATTCCTGTCAACTTTCCTTTCACCCCCACAGGAACATATAGATCTTAAACTGCCACTTGTTGGAGCTCGCTTTGCTTGCAAACAGGCTACTCTAATCAATCCCTGCAAACTCCTGTCTAAGTCCATCAAAATTAACCTTGTCCCAATTTAGAATTGAATCTGTGGACCAATTATTTTTCCCTCTACATAACGATTTTAAAATTAATAGAACTATGGTCACTGGTCCCAACGTGCACACCTACTGTCACCTCACTCACCTGTCCTGACCTATTTTTAGGTCGAATTTTGCCCATTCCCGAATAGGACCCTCTATATACTGCTTGAGGAAAGATTCCTGACGCACTTACTTGATTCTATCCCATCGAATGGCTTAATGCTCCGGCAGTTCTAGTCTGTGTTATAAAAACTAAAGCCCCTATTATGACAACACGAATGTTTCTGCACGTCTTCCCAGTGTCTGTGTATATTTTTGTTCCTGTAATTCCTGTTGACTATTTGGGGGCCTAGAGTACAACCCCATTAATGTCACCATCCCCTTCTTTTTTCTTAGTTCCACCCACAAAGCCTCACTGGATGATTCAACAGTTATTTTATCTCTGATAACTGCTGTGGTACTCCTCTAAATCAGAAACACAAGCCCCTCCCCTCTTTCCACCATCTCTGTACCTCCTAATACACTTTACCCTGATACATTAAGCTGTCAGTCCTATCCATCCCTCATCCATGTTTCTGTAACAGCTACTCTATCCAGCGCCGATTACCGATCCACACCCTAAATTCATAGGCCTTACCTTTTAGTCCTTTTGCATTGCAATAAGTGCAATTTAATCCATAGGCATTCCTTGCTCCCTATCGTATTCCTGCCTGATGTATCTCTTCAACGTACTATTCTGATTACTGTATCTCCTTCCAACCTCACATTTGCTGCCCAGCTCTTGAGGATACCACCTGCTGCCAATCTTGTTTAAACACTCCCTTGCAGCACGAGCAAAACTGGCTGAGAACATATTGGTTCCCCCCACCCCCTCCAGTGCATGTGCCACCAGTCCCCCTTGAACAGGTCAAAACTGTCACAGAAAAGCTCCCAATGATCTAAAAATATGAATCCCTCCCCCTGCACCAATTCTTTAGTGACATATTTATCTGCCATATCCTCCTATTCTTACCTCCACTACCTCATGACACTGGAAGTAATCAGGAGATTATCACTGTCAAGGCTCTGGTTTTTAACTTTTCTCCTAGCTCTCAGTAATCACTCTGTAGGACCACATTCCTATGTCTATCTGTGTCATTTGTATCAACGTGCATAATTACTTCAAACAGCTCAAACACCCCCGCTCCCCGAGAACGTTCAGCAGCCACTCAGAGACATGCTGGACCCTGACACCTGAGAGGCCACACCCCATCCTGGGTTCCCGTTTGTGTCTCCCTAACAATCGAATCTCCTATCTCTAAGACGCTGTTTATCTTTATCCTATCCTGCTGCTCCCCAGAGCCAGTCGCAGTGCATCCAATCTGACTACTGCTGCTTTCCCCTGAACAGTCATTGCCTGACACCCATCCCCCATCTCCCAACACACACAATCAGTAACCAAAATGGTATACTTGTTTTCGAGAGGAATGACCACAGGGGATTCCTGCACTCTCTGCCTATTCACTTTGCCATTCCTGGTGGTTGCACAGCTACTCTCTGCCTGGAACATGGCTCTAAGCAAGGAACGCCTGTTGGATTAAATTCCGTTTATTTAAATGCAACAGGGCTGACAGGTAATGCATATGAACTCAGGGCATGGATGATGGGACTGGGATATTATAGTCTTTACGTGGCTAAGGGGGGACATGGGCATTACCACCTCAATAAAGCTCTTATCTATGAAGTTCTCAGTATCTTGGATGATCCGGAGACCAGCCAGGTGCAGCTCCTGACCATGGTCTCCCAGGAGCTGCAGCTGGTTAAACTGCCCACATGTATAGTCATCAGGGACGGTGGAAATCTCCCTGAGCTCCCACATCCCGCAGGAGGAACATGCAACTGCCCTAACTGCCATCTCAACTGATGGCAGACTAGCATTCAAAAGACTTTACTTGAGCTTACCTCCAACTTTTGCTGAGCTGCTTCTCACTGAAGCCTCTGGAACCAAAGTATTACTACCTACTCTGCAACTAACAGCACGTCAATAGACCACTCCACATTTAGTTTTAGATGGAGACAATACAAACAGGAAGACAGCTAACGATCCGCATCCATGAACGCCAACTAGCCACTAAACGACACGACCAACTATCCTTAGTAGCTACACACACAGACGACAAGCAATATAAATTCGACTGGGACATCACTACTATTATAGGACAAGCCAAACAGATAACAGCCAGGGAATTCCTAGAGGCATGGCACTCATCCACAGACTCTATCAACAAACACATCGACCTAGGCCCAGTATACCGACCATTGCAACGGATAGCTGGAACTGACAACCGGAAGCGGCAGAGACAAACTAGTATAAATGCCGGAGGAAGCATTACAGAAGCGCTTCACAGGAGGCTCCCAAGCACTGAGGATGTCACCTAGACAGGGGACGAAACGTCTGAAACACAAACTCCCAGCTCGGTGAAGAGAACGACAACAACGAGCAGCCGAGCTGCAAATCATCTCACAAACTTTGAACATTTAAAATTTTCATGTTCTGACCAATAATTAGACTGTATAACGATGCTGGCCTTGCAATACTTGTATTTTAAATGCTTATGCTGTACTAAATAATCAGATATTCGCGAGCATTTACAATGGGAAATAATCGGATATTGACTTTTATTCACATCAGACACATGATAGAGTGCAAAACTTTTAAGTACAGGAGGAGGCCATTGGTCACTGTGTGTGCATCAGCTCCAGGAGTGTCTCCCAATCCCCTCTCATTTGCCAGCCTTATTTCTGCAGCCTGGTAAATTCACATTTCCAAATACATACCCAGTTAGAGTCATAGAGATGTACAGCATGGAAACAGACCCTTTGGTCCAACCTGTCCATGCCGACAAGTTATCCCAACCCAATCTAGACCCAACTGCCAGCAACTGGTCCATATCTATCCAAACCCGTTCAATTCATATACCCATCCAAATACCTCTTAAATATTGCAATTATACCAGCCTTCACCACATCTTATGGCAGCTCATTCCATTCACGTACCACCATCTGTGTGAAAAAGTTGTCCCTTAGGTCTTTTTTATATCTTTCCCCATTCACCCTAAACCTATGTCCCCTAGTTCTGGGCTCCTTGACCCCAGGGAAAACACTTTGTCTATTTATCCGATCCATGCCCCTCATAATTTTGTAAATCTCTATAAGGTTACCCCTCAGCCTCCGACAGTCCAGAGAAAACAAACCCAGCGTCTTCAGCCTCTCCCTGTAGCTGAGATGCTCCAACCCTGGCAATATCCTTGTAAATCTTTTCTGAACCCTTTCAAGTTTCACAACATCTTTCTGATAGGAAGGAGACCAGAATTGCACGCAATATTCTAAGAGTGACCTCACCAATATTCTGCACAGCTGCAACATGACCTCCTAACTCCTGTACTCTATATTCTGACCAATAAAGGAAAGCATACCAAACGCCTTCTTCACTATCCTATCTACCTGCGACTCCACTTTCAAGGAGCTATGAACCTCCAATCCAAGGTCTCTTTGTTCAGCAACACTCCCTAGGACCTTGCCATTGAGTGTATAATTCCTCTGGGCCAGATCCTGTTGTAATCTGAGGTAACCCTCTTCGCTGTCCACTCTAATTTTGGTGTCATCTGCAAACTATCTGTACCTCGTATGCTCGCATCCAAATCACTTATGTAAATGTCAAAAAGTAGATGGCCCAGCATCGATCCTTGTGGCTCTCCACTGGTCAGAGTTCTCCATTCTGAAAAACAACCCTCGACCACCACCCACTGTCTTCTACCTTTGAGCCAGTTCTGTATCAAATGACTACTTCTCCCTATATTCCATGAAATACAACCTTGCTAATCAGTCTACCACGGGGATCCTTGTCGAACGTCTTACTGAAGTCTATATAGATCACATCCACTGCTCTGCCCTCATCAATCTTCTTTGTTACTTCTGCAAAAAAACTCAATCAAGTCCGTGAGACATGGTTTCCCACGCACAAAGCCAAGTTGACTATCCCGCATCAGTCCTTGTCTTTCCAAATACATGTACATCCTGTCCCTCAGGATTCCCTCCAACAACTTGCCCACCACAGAGGTCTGGATCATCCACAACTCTCCCAGGCAGTCCATTCCAAATCCTAACAATTCTCTCAATAAAGAAGATTTTCGTTATCTCACTCCTGGATCTTTTGCTGATAATCTTGAAATTAGAACTCCTTGATGCTGTAATGCCAACTAACGGAAACTGAGTTCTCCTGTTTTACATCTTTTCATACTTTTGAGTACCGCAATAAGTTCACATCTTTGTCTGTTCTGCTCCAGGAAGAATAAGCCTTGCAAGAACTGTAACAAACACTACATCGGACAAACAGGCAGAAAACTAGCTACCTGGATACATGAACAACAACGAGCCAGAAAAAAAAGACATAACCCACTATCACTAGTATCCTTACATACAGATAAGAAAGTATACCATTTCGACTGCGTCTACACATCCATCTAGGACAAGCCAAGCAGAGACATGCATGATAATTCCGAGAAGCATAGCATTCTATCAACTCGATCAACAAACACATCGATTTTGATTCAATCTAACACTCTGAGAAAAAGAATGGGACATAAAATCACCAATACTGGAAATTATATCACTGACTCAAGGAAACCTAAACACATAAATAGCAAGTGGGACATAATACCAGGACTTCACCAGAGGCTCACTGATAATGTTCCCTAGGACAGTGATGAACCATCTGAAAATGAACTCTCCAGCTCAGCGAGCAAACTGACATCCAGAAGAAGCGCAATTTCTTTCATCCTCCCTTTAACTAAATCCTTCATTCCAGTTATCATTCCCATTATTTTAGGGTTATTTGTATTCTTCTGCAAAGTAATGTGGTGTCTGTCTGTCTGTCTTTCTTCTGAATGTGTGTGTGTGTGTGGGGGGGGGGGGGGGTGGCTGCGACAGAGAGAGATGGAGAGACAGAGAGGGAGAGAGAAAGAGAGAGACTAATCCTCTGTAATGTCTGGATTACTCCCCGTGCCATGTGGAAAAGAGGGAAGGATTAGGAAGACAGTATAGCTTAACATGTTGTTAACATGCTACTTCAGTGGTGAGTGTTTCAGATTGTTGGATCATTGGGATCTCTTCCAAAACATGTGGGGACCTGTACAAAAATGGCAGGTTGTATCTTAAGTGGACGAGCACCAACATCCTTGTGGGGAGGTTTGCTAGTGCCAGTCATATGGATTTGAATAAACCAGGAGAGTGAGAACCAGAGCAGCAGATCAGGAACTGAGTAGAAGGTCGAGGTGAATAGGACATCAGGCACGGCCAGTTTAATGACCATGCCGAGAGAAGCAATCAAATCAGTCCAAAATGTGAGTTGGGAGTTGGAATAAATTATCGAGATGAGGCGCAGGTTTTTCAGAGATTCATCAATAAGGATGGAGAATGTGGGGGATGTGAGGGAGTCAGGTGTGTGAGATCATGGAGACAGTGCACAAGAAAATGTTAAAGTGGGAAAAGTTTGGGGTGGTGAATTCTGAGACAAACAACTGGCAAAAAAATACAGGAAAACTTGCTGTTTGTCAAAGTGAATACCAGGGAATTAATTTATTATGCTTCAGAGAAATAACATCCTTATTGCTGAAGATCTGTATTATAATGGAGGAAAAGCTGTGTTAAAGTTATGGCTGTCACTATAATAATGGTGGCAAACAGTTAGAATATTATCAGTGCTGTTGTTGGACAATGCTTACACAGAGCATGTGAATTACACTGGATGTTCCAAGAGATGGCTGGGCTGAGTTTGGTTGAGTAAGTGCTGAAGCTGCATGAGATGATGCTGTTTTGTAATATAGCCACTTATTGAGTACAGTCAAAGGAACAAAGCAGCAACTGCCATTGATTATTGTTTCATAATATATCAGAGTGTTCTTGGCTGCCACTGCAAAGAATCATGCAATGAAAAGCAGTCCGATCACGTCTTTGCCAGCAAGTGCACATCCAAAGGCTTATGAAACGTTTTTGTGGTTACCTGCCTCAACAATCCTCCTAGACAACGCAGTCCAGATTCATACCACCCTCTCAGTTCATATTCCATATTCCATTCAATAAATGCTGTCTCAATCTCCTGCCTTTCACTTTAAAAGTGTGTCCCTTTGTTTTTGATCCTTTGACGAAGGATCTGTTCATCCTCTCCTTACCTCTTATGCTCTTGTACACCTGTACCAGGTTCCCTCCTCAACTTTCCCTGCTGCAAAGAAAAAAATGAGCAAATGTAGCCCTCCTCTTTCATACTCACTTTTGAGTACTCACTTGTCTTGTTACTTCTGACATGCATCTTCCCAATTTATCGATGTTAAATTTAATCAGGCCATTTATCGAGCTATCTGAATAATCTGCATCTATCCTCCTGTCGCCTAACACTTTCCTCCTGACTGTGATCCACCCAGCTCATCTTTGTGTCATCCATAACATTGGTCATCATTCCACTGCTCCCCACCTCCACATTCTCACAATCGTCATTTCTGAATATCGCAAATAAACCGTGATTTCCTTCCTGTTCTCCAGATGTTATTCAGAGGATGATTTGACAATTCGAGTCACTTGCTTTTCCTATTTTGGTGAATTTATAAGTGATGTAGTTAACACATTTTACGAGGGAGCCACAAATAGCATTTTCGACACAGAGTTGAATTCACCTTTTACACTCTGCCCCTCTACATGTTTTATTTATAAACCTTGTAAATAATTTAGGATAAACTAGGGTTTGGCACCTTGCAGTGGAACATTAGCACTCTGCGTGCCACTGTTTTTTGTAACATTCCCTGCAAATGGTAGAGCTGAAGAAATGTTTCATGTGCAGGGTGGACATGGACTCATTCATTGTTTGTTTAAATCAGCGAGTGTGATGAGGATAAATATTCAATTAGTTTCTATGTTATGGGCAAACTACAGAAGATCAAATCATATTCTCATATCCACCTTGAATTGGAAGCAAATATATACTGCAAATAAAATCAAAAATATTGAAACACCACAGTAGGGGAGAAAGAAACATGTCGTCTGCACTTGATGGAGATTTCGAAATAAATAGTAAATGTACAACCTGAACAAAAATCAAGTGATAGAAGAGAAAGTACAAGAAATCCTTACTTAATTTTGAATGGAATCCAGATCCCGATTTTCTTGTACAGTGATGTTTTCTCATCCAATCTCACTTCCTCAAAAACAAGTATTTCCCTGTCATTAAAACTTCATCTGCCATTCTTCCTCCTCCGTCCTACTCTTTTCTTACACTCCTACTTCGTTTGCACTACCCCTTCTGCTGCTACATACTCTTCCACTGATGATCTCCCTTCACACTCTTCTTCTGCCACTCCCACTGTAAGATACACCAATTCCCCAGTTACTCCCTCTTTCTCTGGCAATTCCTTCCCCTTTTTGCTTTCCTACTGGGATGATGGGAGCCGCTGGCTTCTGTGCTGCTATTTGTCATCAGTCAATAATGAAATTGAGATGCTGAATGTCCAAAAGGAACAGACAACCGTAAGTTTCTGTCATTGTCAGATGCACCGTGAACAGGTTGGTTTTCTTCCTCATGGTACAGAGTGGAGTGTTTTTCTGTCTCTCTGTCACAACATTTAACCAAACAGCCTCATCACAAATAGGACAAACCTCTCCTCAGAATCAGAAATCCATGCATCAGTTTTTCCTTAAACATTGTGAGCAGGCCGGGTACTATCCTTTTGTTCTCTATTTATTTAACTGATTTTCCAATGTCAGTTGAGGTGAGGTCAGAGTAACCTGCATTGCATCAAAGTAGTATTTGACTCATGTGACGTCCGGGATCCTGAGTAAACTGTGGTCAATAGGAATCACAGGAAATTCTGCACTGGTAATTTCCTCACCGAACAATGACACTTTCGCCAGAGCTATTGGGAATGACATATAAACTCTGCGCTTGCTAGTGCATTCGTAAACCATGGATCAATTTGTCCTGTTAATAACATCAAGATATATGTTTTCAGATTCGTCTAAAGTCTACAAAAAGTAAGTCCTTGCTGCTTGAGTGTCACTCCAGTGAAATCAGGACGTTACAATAAGTTTTTCTTCCCAATTATTTTCAATCAGTTACTTTCTGAGGACTGATCGTGCGATATCAGTACCACTGAGATCAACATTTTCTGTGTGCAGCAGCATCGCATCATATTGTCTCAAGGCTTTCCCAATCCACAATTCTAATTTATTCACCGGCTTATTCGTTGTGCTAACCAGATGTACTGGACACACAATTTGCAACAACGTGGAGATGCACTTGACCTACTGGAAACTTCCTCCCCTCCCATATCATGCCCTCTGACTCCATGCCCTCCCCCAACTCCACCTACTGTCGTTTATTCACCATCCCTCCTGAACTGCCACTCTCTGATTCTGAATGTTCTGTACTTAGCAAATATCTGAACTTTACCTCTCTGTCCCCCCACTTTAAAGAATTTTAGGAATGACATTAAGTTGGGCCCTTCTGCTGTCTTCACCTCAGTGCCCATTTCTTTCGGCAAGATTCCTCTCCCTGTCCCATATACACCGTTTCCCAGCTGCAACACTCTCCCTCCACCTGGACCCCTCGCTCTGACCTTTATTTGAGAAATCTCCACATGACATTGGTTGTCTTAATTTCTCTGCACTCTCCTCACCAAATCCAACCTGTCACTGTCTGAACAGCCTACACTCCATGTGCTTATATCCAACTCTGACTGTGATACTCAGCCTGTCCCAATAAGTCTGGTGATCTGATTTCGAAATTGCAGATGTTGAACGCCGACTCTCAGATACCTCCTCTAATCTCCCCCTGCACTATGACCCTACCTTGGCACATCATGCCATTGTATCAACTATGATAACTGACCATATTTCATCGTGAGATTCCTGCCCCACTCATCCCTCCCGCCTAACTGCCCCCAATTTCATGGTCCTCTGATAGCAGTGCTCGCTTCTATCTCCCCCCAAAAATTCACAAACAGAACTGCCTGGGCTGACCCATTGTTTCAGCCTGCTCCTGCCACACAGAAGAAGTGCATGGACACACAGGTATGCCTGTTTCTTCTTGGGGTACGTCGACCATTCCCTGTTCCAGTTCTATTTCAGCACCCATCCACAACTCTTTGTCTGATACACAGATGGTGTCATCGCGGCTGCATCTCTCTCTTGTCCGGAATTGGAAAAGTTCACCAATTTCACTTGGAATTTGAAACCCTCCATCACTTTCATCTGGTCTATCTCTGACTCCTTCCTTCCCTCAACATATCTGTTTCCACTTCTGGGGATAGACAAGCCACTGTTATCCTGTATTATCCCACTGACTCCCACAGCTTCCTCGAGTGTATGTCCTCACACCAGGTTTCCTGCATAGACTAAATGCCATTCCCCCAGTTCCTCCATCTGCACCACATTGCTTCTGATGATACTAAATTCAACAAGGAAGACTTTAAAATGTCCACCTTGTTCCTCAATCAAGGGATTCCCCATCATTTTTGTCAACACGGTCCTCAAACGAGTCTGATCCATCTCCTGCACTTCAAGCCTACCCCTCACCTTTCCTCTAGCAACGGAGTTTCCCTTGTCTTTACCTACTATCACAGCAGCATTCACATGCAGAGGATCATCAGCCCGATTTTCCGCACCTCCAGCGAGATGTCCCACCTGCACATATTCACCTCTCCCCACTTGTCCACCTTCTAGAGGGATCATTCCCTCCAGCACACACTGGTCTACTCTTTACTAATTCCCAACACAGGTCCACTTCACTTCCCCTGCCGGAGGAGTAACACTTTCCCATTTACGTCCCTCTTCATCACTATCCAAGGGCCCAACTCTGCCCTCCAGGTGAAGCAGCACCTTACCAACATTTCTCAGAATCCGGTCTACTACATGTGCTGCTAACAATGTGATCTCCTCTACATCGGGGAAATGAAGAGTGGACTGGGTGACCGTTGCAAATGACTCTGAGCTTTCAGTTGCCTGCCAGTTTAACAGCCCATTCTATTCCCTGACCAATATCTCTGTGCCAGGCTTGCTGCAGTGTTCCAGGCAAGTTCAGCGCAAGCTGGAAGAACATCTCATTTTCCATGTGCTGACCCTGCAGCCCTTTAGACTCATAATCCAGTTCAATAATTTTCGGGCCTGAATTCCCCAATGTCCCAGCCCCCTACCCATATTCCAGGCCGAGTTGTGACATAGCCTTCTATTACTCACACCCTATTGTTAGCTACAAACAGTCTCCTTTAAGAGCTATCCAGTCTCTTCTGCATAGAAACCAACATTTTCCGTGTTACCATCAGTTCTGAGGAAGGGGCACTAGACCTGAAACGTTAACTCTGATTTCTTTGCACAGATGATGCCAGACCTGTTGAGCATTTACAGCAACTTCTGTTTTGTTTCAACATTTTCATCGCAAGTTCTCACAATGCAATACTTCATCGATATTTAGAGCCCTGACATAAATACGAACTTTGTAATTTCTCATTTAATGTCCATAACAAATTACTCGAGTTTAAACTGAGATAACAGCTTTGCTATTATCATTCAGATCAGACACTTTGTCACAGTTCAGAAATAAGAAAGCAATCAAAAGAGCTGGAGCGAAACTCAGTAGATCTGGAAACATCTGAGCAGAGATGCAAAAAATTAACCTTTGATTCTAATATGACTTTTCAGAACAGTGTCACATCATATTACATATGTTAATTCTGTTGCTCTCTGCAGATACTTCCTCATCGTTTTCATTTCTCCAGCTTTTTCTGTTTGTTTTTCATTTTTCCATTATCTCTGTATTTCATGTTTCTTGACAAGTCTACATGTTGACCTTGGTAATATTTGGACAATGTGTTACGTTCTTGTTTCTATTACAGTTGGTGTGTCTATCACACCTGAATTACAGCCGAAATCTGTTTCTTCTTTAGGATAGAAAGTACAAACACATTCTGAACATTTTGTAAATCTCTGGAAATCTATTTTGTTTGAAAATACATTTTAGAGGCAGCTGAACTTCATGAAATATTAGGGATAGATTTTTGATAATGGAACACTCTGTGTCCTTCATTGAACAAGCTTGTCTCCCCAATCTCCAAAAGCTTTCAATGCATAACATAGAATTATTAAAGCAAAGGTGGTGAACAATCAGCCCATTGACTCTCCCAGTTTGGATTGAGCGAATATTTCTACTATTCCTCAGCTGTATTGTCCCCATACCCCTGTACATTTTGTTCTTAGCAGCTGCTTTTAATTGTAAGCTTTCTGCCAGATATGAACAATATGATCAATCTCAAACATAAACAGAACTTGGAGGGAAAGTTCAGCAGTTCTGGCTGTATCTGTGAAGAGACATCAAAGTTAATGCTTCAGGTGCGGTGATCCTACTCAATCTGTATTCCCAATGATTAAATGGTGTGTCTATCAAATATAGTTCACTTTATCACATTTACTATTATACTGTTCAGCTCACATTGTCATTCAGCATTGCATCTCACAAACGTTGGCTCGTTCCTTCTAGTGAACTATATTCAATTCTATCTGACGTTAAGAGTGATGATGACTGGGGAATATCATTGTACTCCCCATGCGGTCTCCTCAGCCACCGCTTACATTCCGCCCTATCTCCTAGCTAAACCTGACTCATTAATTCTTAAGTCTTAATGAATACTTCCAAATTCTTTTTTGCTGAGGGGAAAAATTACGGTTTTACAGCAAATAAAACTGCAGTAAGATGTTTGTCAATTTGTATAAATTAATTACTGAAGCATATTATGAATGGAAGTTCCAACGTTTCTGTATTATAGCAGGGAGAGGAACATTCAGAGAAGTCCACACTTCCTGTCTGTGTGCAGAGTAACTGTGCCCAGTGACAGTGTGTTGGCTGGTTTGTTCTCGTGAGGGAGAGATCAGCACAGTAACAACATCCTGACTGTGTTTCTTTTTTTAGTGGAGGGGCGGAAATTCGGGGCAAGATAGTTACAGCATTGCAAACGTACAACAGAGCAGAGTCATCTAGCCTGTGATAAGAAAACATCCATCGTTCTCCCTCACAACTGACTTCATTAACGGAATTGTTGATGGGAGATGGGACCAATAGCCAGCGATGTCAGCATCCAGACCAGTCCAGTTATATTGTGAACTGAATGTGCTGTATTGAAAGCTAGAACTGTTTGCTCAGTGACTGTGATTGATATTAGTCTCCATGCATTGTAACTGTGTCACTGGAGGGTTTCCCTCTCCTATTGATGAGGGGCTTCACTCAGTGCGCTATCCCAGTGTAGGAGCAGATGCATCAGCTCCTACAATAACAAAGATCAGCAGCTGCACAGACGTGGAGAGGACAGATCTGAATCTGAGAATAATGGACTGGATAATTACATCAATGGAGAGGAGGCTTTCCTTGGGTCTTTTCAACATTTCCCTCTGCTGGGAATTTCTACCATATCGGATATTAGCGGTGATGATTATTATTTTGGGGGGGGGGGGGGTGTAAAGTGTGTTACTAACCGATTCTCGCTATTGTTGGTGTTCTCTTCCTCTGTTCTCTTCCTTCATTAATATTAAAGAATATTAATCCCATAAACAATTTTGAACTTCATTGCAATTTCTGTTATCTATATTTGTCAAATAAAGAAACTATTATCTTCAATTCAACTTACTGTCTCCATTCATCTGAAATGCAGACCACTCCCTTACAAACATCTGAGAACCATACTATGGACAACCTCGAGATCCCTTATTGCCCTGACTGATTGATGTCTCGTGTTCTCTCTGTCACGAACCCTGTCCACTACCAGCTCATAATATCCCCAGTCTCCATCTCTGCGTCAGTGCTGTTGCTGAACAAACCATTGTCTGCTCGTTGGTAAAATTCAGACTTTATATTTCAAGCTCTCTTCTGGTCACTTTTGCAGTTACAAGTATTTCAATCACAAAATTGTTCTTGTCTCGGACGTTGATTAGGACAATGTATCAGAGTACGAATGTCGCTGGATGTAACTCAGGAGCAAAGCTTATTAAAAGAAAGACATTGTTTCAAGCGACTTGTTTCAAGTCCTACCACAGCAGATGAAAAGAAAATTTTCATCAATAAAAATGATAAGAATTGGAATAAAATTGAGTTTCACGAAAAAGAACCATAAGCCCACATTTTGTCTGAAAACCTTGCTGTTTCACTGATGACCTTCGGTAACAAAATCTAATGTCACTACCCGCTCTGGGTTAAGTGTGACTTCAGACCCATATCAATGTGCTTGACTTTATATTGGCTTGTGCAAAGGCCTCACAATCAGGACAATTAGTGATTATTAACAAATGCTGCCCTGTCAGAGATGCCGACTTCCCATGGAATAACAAATTTGAAGATTAAATCAAATAAAAGAAGATGCTAGAGATTACATATTGCATGAGAAATGCAAAGAAAAGAACATAAATTGCTGGGGAGCTTTTCTGAAGTGAAAACAGTTGGAAAATAGTGTGAATAATGCTGGTTACAGGGAGGTCTGTTTTGAAGGGGAGGAGGAGGGAGTTAA
This sequence comes from Chiloscyllium punctatum, assembly GCF_047496795.1. Classification (NCBI taxonomy): domain Eukaryota; kingdom Metazoa; phylum Chordata; class Chondrichthyes; order Orectolobiformes; family Hemiscylliidae; genus Chiloscyllium; species Chiloscyllium punctatum. The sequence continues at coordinate 16,203,428 of NC_092751.1, forward strand.
ATCGATAGAGAAATAAAGAGATAGAAGAAAAAGAACAAACAAATGGAATGATAATCATCTGGGATGGAAATAAAATGTGACATTCACCTCATTTAGTTTTAACTTTTCCCATCTTCCTGACTATCACGCCCATGCCGGTACATGGATACCCCGCTTTTCAAAAATTCGCTTTTTGCCACTTCCCTTTCCGAAAAACCTCCATTACGTCCTGTTTTCGATAACCAAAAGAAATCCGAAGAGGATTTTCACTTTTACCAAGAAAGATGATTTTTTTTCCCACATACATTAATGCTACTTTGCTTTACGCCATATCAGCTTATGAAAGGTTTTGGAGGAACACTCTACCTTCAGATACCGAGGGAAACCTGTATATATCTGAGATTACGTTTAAAGCGATTTGATCCCACTTGTCTGTCTTCACTGAGTGTCGTCATCTTCTTAAATTTATTAATGGAAAATAGGTGTCGATGGCTGGGCCAGCATTAGTTCACTCATTTGATTGCCCTTGAGAAGACCTTGAGCCTCAATGGCACTTACACAGAGTGAGGAGGCGTACAACGTTACAGCTGCACAGGAGGTGCGCAAAGCAAGGTCGACGTTTGCAAGATTAATATTATTTGAAAAGTTAGAGATATCAATTCGTCAGTGTAATTAAGGTAAGGAAGAAGGTATTCCTGAGCATGCTGGTCCATGTTTTCAAGCATCTGTATCTTCTCCCTTTTGGAAGAGGTTTTCGGAGATCATTACTGGTTTTGGAGAGATATTTGATGTGCCCGCCTTTAGCTCACAATGAGAAGTATAAATGGATGGAATGTTGACTTCCATGATAGTCTGGACTGTGCACACAACCGTCTGTAGTTTCTTCTGGTCCTGGGAAGAGCTGTTACCGCCACACTATTATGCACATGAATAGAATGCTTTCAGTTGCCAGTATGCAGAGCACTCAGCGAAGGCAGTTCCGAAATATTTAGATGTAGCAATTGGCTATTAAATGTATATCCAAGTTCTGGTTGCTGTTTTGACAACAATTGAAATTTAAACAATATTGCCAACATCCATCCAAAGAGCCATCACATGCTTCAAAACAATAGAGAAGCCATCACCATCACAACGAGGGAGAACTAGACAGATACGTATAAGGAGAGAGAGAACACAGCGAGTGAAACAGAATGACAGTCAGTAAAACAGAGAAAGGAAACAAAACAAGAAATAGACAGTCACATGGACAGGGAGAAGGGGAGATAGTAAGTTCAGGGAAAGAAGTAGAAGACAGAGAAAAGGAAAATACAAGGAAACAGACAGTGTGAGAGAAATAGTGAGACACAAAGCACACAGGGAGCTGAGGATAGGGTCACAGTGAGCTGGGGATGGGGTCACAGTGAGCTGGGGATGCGGTCACAGTGAGCTGGGGATGGGGTCACAGTGAGCTGGGGATGGGGTCACAGTGAGCTGGGGATGGGGTCACAGTGAGCTGGGGATGGGGTCACAGTGAGCTGGGGATGGGGTCACAGTGAGCTGGGGATGGGGTCACAGTGAGCTGGGGATGGGGTCACAGTGAGCTGAGGATGGGGTCACAGTGAGCTGGGGATGGGAATGGGAGGTGCTGGGGGTGAGGACCAGAGAGAGCTCGGAGTGAGCTGGGGGGAGGAAGATGAGGATTTACTTTGACCTGTACCAAGGTGTACAGGCTGATCATAGTAAGCAAGGATGTGCAGAACGATGGCTGTAAAACATGTCTGAGAGGCATATAGGTTACGCTGCACAGCGCATGCGCGAGGCGAGATCAACATGAACAAGATCAGTATTATCTGAGATTAGAGAGTACATTCATCCGTCTAATAACAGTCAGGAAGAAACTTTTAATGATCCAGCTGCTCAGTGTTTTCAAGCTTCCATATGTTTTAGCCTGATGGAAGAGGTTGTGGGAGACCCTTACTGGGGTGTGATTGGTCTTTGATAATTTTAGAACAAAACATTCCAGCATAGAAACAGGCCATTCGGTGGTCCGAGCCTGCACCCATCCAAATCCTCTATCTAAGCCTATCGCCTATTTTCTAAGAATCTGTATCCCTTTGTTCCCTGCCCATTCATGTATCTTTCCAGAAACACCTTAAATGGAACCACTGGTCACAGTTCTCAATTTTGAGAAACTCCCTACCCCTACTATTCTCTGCCTCCACGTAGCTAGCGCACCATGTGACTTTCACTTTCTCCATAACCCGACCGAGGGGAAACATACCAAACGCCTTCCTGAAGTCCATGTACATGACATCTACAGTATCTCCCTCATCAATCAACTTTATCACTTCCTCAAAGAATTCTACTGAGTTGTTAAGACATGACCTTCCCTGCACAAAACCATGTTGTCCATCACTGATAAGATAATTTTCATCCAAATGAGAGTAGGTCCTATCCCTCAGTATCTTCTCTGGCAGATTCCCTGCCCCGACATCGGTCTCACCTGTCCATAATTGACTCGACTATCCCTACTACCTTTCTTAAACAAGGGGTTGAACTATTTTCCAGTCTTCCGGGACGTCAGCCGTGTTCAACGATGCTACAAATATATCTGTTAATGCCCCAGATATTCCCTCTCTCCATTTCCTCAGTAATCTGGGGTAGATGTTGACAGCCTTTCTGCGGCAACGAGCCATGTAAATGGAATCAATGGGTAAGATGTTAGAGTCCGTGTTGGTCAGAGCTGTGCACCCAACCTTCTGTAGTTTCTCACGGTCCTGAGTAGAACAGTTGCTGTACCAGGCTGTTATCCACCGGGACAATACGCTCTCAATGGTGCATCTGTAGAAGTAGTGCATGCTGATTTTCCTGTATCACCTCAGGAAGGAGAGGCATTGTTGAACGTTCCCGACCATCGGACCTATGTGAGAAGTTCAGGACAGGGTTGTCAGTTATCATCACTCCGACGGACTTGATGCTCTGCACTCCCTCAAACGGTTGATGTAGATGGGGTGTGTTCCCCTCCTTTCTTCATAAAGTCAGTGATCAGTCCTTTACGTTTGCTCTATAAGAGAGAGAGGTCATTATCAATACACCATGCCACCAAGCTCTCTATCACCTTTCTAGATTCTGACGCGTTGTTGTTTAATATCCGTACGGCTATAGTGATGTCATCAGCGAACTTGTAGCTGGCGTTGTTTAGAATTTGGAAACACAGCCGTGGCTGTACAGGGAGTAAGTAGGGGGCTGAGGACACAACCATGGGTGTACAAAGAGGACATTAGGGGGCTGCAGAAACAACCGTGGGTTTACAAAGAGTACAAATGTTGGTTTAGGACGCAGCCGTGGGTGCAAAGGGAACACACTAAGAGGCTGAGGTCACATCCGTGGGTGTACAGGGTGGATCGTGGGGGGCTGAGGACACAGCCGTGGGTGTGCCAGAAGTAACATAAGGGGCTGAGGGCACAGACGTGGGAGTACATGGAATTCAGTAAGGGGCTGAGGGCACAGACGTTGGTGTGCATGGAGGACAGTGGGGGGCTGAGGACACAGCTGTGGGTGTACAGGGAATACAGTAGGGGGTTGAGGGCACATCCATGGATGTACAGGGAATACAGTAGGAGGTTGAGGGCACATCCGTGGATGTACAGGGAATACAGTCGGAGATGGAGGGCACATCCGTGGATGTACAGGGAATACAGTCGGAGGTTGAAGGCACATCCGTGGATGTACAGGGCGTACAGTAAGGTGCTAAGGGCACAGCCATGGGTGTATAGGGAGGACAGTAGTGGGCTGAGGGTACAGTTGTGGGTGTACAGGGAGTATTGTCGGGTGTTGAGAACACATCCTTCAGCAGCTTTAGTTTTCGTTGTTATTGTGGAGGAGGTGGTTTTAACCTATCTTCACGATTGTGGGTCAGAAATCTGAGGAGCCAGTTGCAGAGGATGAAACCGAGACTAAGGTCGCGGAGTTTTTGATTAGTCTGTAAGGGATAATGATTTTGAAGGTAGAGCTTTAGTCAATGAGCGGGAGTCTTGTTGTCCAGATCTTCCAGTGGTGCGTGCAGGCTCGGATATGGCATCTGTTGTGCACCCGTTACATCAGTCGGCAAATTATAGTGCAGCAGATCAGGCTGGGAGACTGGAGTTGGTGTAGGCCATAACCAGCCTCTCAAAGCACTTCATGATTATTGAGGTCAGAGCCACTGGATGGTCATCTATAAGGGCATGTTCCATGTGATTTCTCACGAGGATGATGATGGCCTTCTTGAAACAGATTGGGACTTCGGCTTCTGGAGGGAGAGTCTGAAGTTGTATGTGAATACCTCTGCTAGTTGGTACAAACAGGATCTGAATGCTCAGCCAGGAACGCTGTCCAGGCCCTTCACTTTCTTTGATTTGACTCACTAAAAGACTGACCATGCCTGCAGCAGTGACAATAGACACAGGTATATCTGGGGCTTTCGCGGCTGGTGTCAGCCCTCAGTGACAGTCACACAGTCATTTATGATCGACATCCCCTCCCCACACCTCCCTGTGTCGTCTTCAACACACAATGACATTGGTTAGTGTGAGCACCACACAGTCAGCATTGAGACAGATTGTCATTAATAGACTGGGATTGTGTGCCATCAAGTTCTGTGTCACCATAATGCGGTAAATTCAAAATAAAATAGTCAGCTGGATGTCAGTGTCAGCGGTGCAAGGAGTGAAGGTATTGCAGGTGTAATTCCAGTCATGCTGCTTTAATCAAAATTGAGTCAAGCATCTTGAGCATTGTGCCTTTTCAATGCTGGATAGTCCTTAGGTAGTCAAGAAGTACCATTTACGTGAACTATCTGACCTGACAGCAGTTTTACTAGGTTTGCAGATGATACAATGATGATTGGATGGGCAGGTGATACTGAGGAAGTGGGGAAGCTGCAGAAAGACTTGGACAGTTTAGGACACTGAGAAAACACATGGCTGATGGAACACAATATGGGAACATGTGAGCTTATGCACTTCAGTAGGCAGAATACAGGCAGACACTATGTTCTAAAAGGCTTCATGAAATCTGAAGCACAAAAGGAGTTTGGAGTCATCGTCCTCTCTTACGGTTAATGCGCAGGTGCAGTTGGCAGTTAGGAAAGCAGATGCAATGTTCACATTCATTTCAAGAGAGTGAGAATACAAGAGCGGAGACATACTGCTGAGAATGTAATGGGCTATGGACAGATGGGATTGGAGTATTGTGAGCTGTTCTGGGGTAGGATCTACGGGTGTTGGACATGATCTATCCTGGGAATGATGGCTTGTCATACGAGCGGCAGTTCAGGACTCTGTGTCTGTACTCAATGGAATTTAGAAGAATGGGGGGGGGCGCAACTGATTGAAACTGAGTGATTACTGCAAATATTGATGCAGTTAGAGTATAGAAGATATTGCCACAAGTCTTAGAGACTATGACAAAATGAGACAGTTTCAGAGTGAAGAAATAGGCTGAATGGCCTAAATCTATTGCTATATAGCATGCCTGTATTGTCATGCAGTCTATTATTCAGTGCAGAATTGTAAATCTCAGTCCTGCTCTTCCAACCGTTGTATCTGCATTTTGATTTGAATTCACCTTCTGGTCAATGGTAATCCCTGTAATATGTACGGTGGGAGGATTCAGTGTTAAGCAGTAGCGCAATATGATGTTGAATATGAACTGCTATCTGAGAGTCTCATCTGGCGGGAGTACATTGTCTCAATGATGATTGTCATTTTCAGTCTGGTTTTTGAAGGATCGATCCACTTACACTAATATTGCATTTAATAAAACAGGTGCAATTTATCACAGCACTCAGCAATAATATGCCATGGTCCACTGAACACCTTTCTAATAATAAAAAGGTAAAAAATGTTCAGTATCAGAAACACTGCTTTCATGTTCATGTTCAAATCAGAAAACCTGTTACCTCGAAGTGTTCAACTTGGAACTTTTTAAACTTTTTTTTGGTTATAGGAATCGCTGGATGGGCCCACCATTTATTTTCCGTCCCTAGTTGCCCTCTTGAGAAGGTGGCGCTGAGTTGCCTTCTTATACTGCTGCAGTCCACCTGCTGTGAGTTGATCCATAATGCTACGAGGGAGGGAATTCCAGCGATTTGACCCAGCAACAGTGAAAGAATGGTGATATATTTCCAACTCAGTACGTTGACTGGTTTGGAAGTGAGTTTGAAGGTGGTGCTGTTCGCCATAGCCTGCTGCCGTTGTCATTCAAGATGGAAGTGATTGTAGGATTGAAAGGGGCTGTCTTGTAGATAGTACATACTGCTGCTACTGAGCAGAGGTGGTGAAGGGAGTGAATGCTTGTGGATGTGGTACCAATCAATTGGGCTGCTTTGTCCTGGTTGGTGTCAAGCTTCTTCAGTGTCGTTGTGGCTGCACTCATTCAGGCAATTGGGGAGTATTCCATCTCACTCCTGACTTGTGTCTTGTAGATGGTGAGCATGCTTTGGGAAGACAAGAGGTGAGTTGAACGCACAATATTCCTAGCCTTTGATCTGCTCTTATATTTATGTGGTGAGTCTAGTTGAGTTTCTGGTCATTTGTAACCCGAAGTGTATTGATAGTGTGGTAGGGAGGGGAATTTAGTGACAAATATGCTGCTGAATACCAAGTGGTTATTTAGTTTCTAATTGGTGACAGTCATTGTGTGGCATTTGCGTGGTGCCAGCGTTACTTGTCAATTATTAGCTCAAGCCTGGATATTGTCCAGATCCTGTTGCCTTTAAGCATGGACTGCTTCCATAACTGAGCATTTGCAAATGGTGCTGAACATTGTGCAGTCATCGTCGAATATCCCCACTTCTGACCTTATGATGGAGAGAAGGCCATTGATGAAGCAACAGAAGGTGTTTAGACCGAGGTTTCATCCGGCGGGCAACTGAAGATATTGCCTAGTATGGTGACAAAACATCTGAAAATGACCATTCCAGCTCATGGAGCAAACCTACGTCCACATTATCCTGAGGGACTACTGCAGAGATATTCTGGAAGTGTGATGACTGACCTCCAACAACAATAACCGTTTTCCTATCTGTCAGGTATAACTCCAATAATGAAATACTTGCTCGAAATATCCTTTTTGCTTGGGTTCCTTGATGCCACATTTGAAAGAATGCAGCCTTGATTTTCAAGTGCTGGAATTCAGTTCCTTTTTCTATGTTTGAACAAAGACTGTGGTGAGGTCAGAAGCTGAGTGTCCCGGTGGAACCCAAACTGGACGTCACTGACCAGGTTATTGCTGAGCAGGTGCTGCTTGATAGCACTGTTGGTGAGTCCTTCCATCACTTTATTGATGATGGAGAGTAGACTGATGAGGCGGTATTTGGCTGGTTTGAATTTGTCCTGAGTTTAATATACAGAACTTACTTGAGCAGTTTTTTTCTCATTGTTTCACTCTCTATTGCACTAGGGTTAATCCTCTGGTTTGATGGTAATGATTGAGTGGTTTATATGCTGCGCCATGAGATTACAGATTGTGCTGGGGTGTTGTTCTTCTGCTATTGTTGGACCACAGCGTCTTATGAATACTCAGTCTTGAGTTGTTAGATCTGTTTGAAGTCTGTGCCATTTAGCATGGTGATAGTGCAACACCACACTACAGTGTTAATTCTCAATGTGACCGTGAGACTTTGTCTCCTCAACGACAGTGCGTTGGTCAGTTTGACCGATGCTGTCATGGACAGATGCATCTGCAGTTGGTAGATTGGTAAGGATGAGGTCAGGTATGTTTTATTCCCTCTCGTTCATTCCCTCACTATATTCTACAGACCCAATCAAGTAGATATGTCCTTTAGGATACGACCAGCGTGGTCGGTAGTGCTGCTGCCAAACCACTCTTGGTGGTTGATTTTGAAATTCCTCAGGGAGAATAAACTTTGTGCCCTTTTCACAGTCAGTGCTTTCTCCAAGTGTTGTTTAACATGGAGTACTGATCCAGCTGAGGAATGACGTTACATGTTAATCAGTAAGGCTGCTTTGCCCACGTTTAATCTAAAGCCATGGGATTTCATTGGGTTTGGTGTTAATTTTGGGGACTCGCAGAGTAACTACCTCCAGAATGTATCGCACTGAGCTGCCCGCTCTGCTGGATTGGTCCTGACCTTTGTCCAGGACATATCCAGTCATTGTGATGGTGGTTTCGCGGGTATTTCTGTCAGTTATAATTTCATGAGCATGACTATGTAAGGCTGTTGCTTAACTAGTCTGTAAGGCCTTTGTTCCAATATTGGCACTAGCCCTCAGGTGTTAGTAAGGAGGACTTTGCAGGTCCGACGGTGATGTTTCCAACTGACGTTTTCAGTGGTCCGATCGATAACTGTTGGTCTACTGGTTTCATTTCTTTGAGATTTTGTAGCGATTGGTATAACTGAATGACACTCTCGTCCATTTCACAGCGCGACTGAGAGTCATCACATTACTTTGGGTCTGGAGTGAGGATGCAAGATTACTTCATTGGAGGATATTAGTAAGCTAAATGGCTTTTCTTTTCTGACAATTGGCAAAGATTTCATTCTCATCAGTACATTCTTAATTCCAGCTTTTAAAAAAAATATTGAGTTTAATTTTCACCTTCTGCAGTGGCGGGTTTCGAACCGGGTCCACAGAACAAGAACTGACTTTCGGGATTGATAATCTAGCGATAATACCATGAGGCCTAATTGGTGCCACAGGTTGCATTCATGTGCTATTTCTTGTGTTGCCCTGTTTTTCTTTCATTGCTTGGGTTTTTCTAGAATCTCATCCTTCATTAAATCCTAATTGAAATACAGTCATGAACGTCTTCTGGACTGCTCGAATTTCATTCAGTCTATTTTGTTTGCACAGATATTTCAAGGCAGCTGTACATCAAAAAAGAACAGGAAGAGATAATGGGTGATTGTGCACTGTACCTGTCACCGTACCAGCTTATCTGACCAGGCACCTAAAGTATTTATTGTGGATCAGAGAACTGCCGAATTATTATAACACCGATGGAGGTCAGTCAACCCATTGTGGGGTCACAAGCTGTTCAACTGCACAACTGGAGATAGAGAGAGCGTGTGGAGATAGATGGCGTGAGAGAGAAATAACCCGGGGAACAGAAAGTGAATGGAGATAAACTGAGAGAGGATAGAAAGTGAAGCGACTGACTGAGTGGGAGGGGAAGAGGTGTTAGATGAGAGTGAAGTCAGATAGATCAGAAGGCAGCATGAGGGTAGGTAAATACGGGCAGACAGAAGTTGAAAGTTTTATTTAGAAATTCCTCTGATCTGCAAGCCCTTTGTCTGTGTGCCATTCCCTGCGACCACTCTACTGATACTAGCTGTCGTCCCAGATCATTGATTTCCAATAATATCACAGAGACATGTTACTGACAGCTAAACAGAACACAAAAGACCATAGATTAGTTATATAGCGAAGGTGAATTATTAAAAAAATAAACTGTGCCATGAGCAGCAGGAAATAAGAACCCCACCCAACACTCCCACCCCACCTCCGTATACTGTGTGAGAGACTGGGCCAGAGAATCTCAGTGAGCGGGGTCACTGACAGAAAGGAAATCAACATCTCCGCTATGGATCAAATAATGATTGATAGTTTGCACATCACTTTTCCAGTTTTCACATCCACATTTCAAATTATATAACTCAATATCAGGAGTGCATTTTAACAATCTTATCTTTTTACTTTGCATATTTTGGTCTGTATAGGAAATCATTTTGTCCCTGTATTTTGCATTGCATAAATACATTTCATTAACAATGTCTCTACTAATTTCTCATTATACATTTATCCTTGAATCTGTTCTTCATATGAGTCATAAAGTGTAATGTTCCAATACTGATAACTAAGGAGCAGCAATGTTCCTCTTCCCAGTTTGAACACCCATATCCCCCAGTCCTCTTCATCTTCTGTCTTTTCCTCAATGTCATAATCACAATGTAATTGAAGTCAGTAAATGACACTTCATCACAGTTCCTTAACATGGATAAAATCAACACCCACGCTTGTCCTCTCTGATTCTGCAATAACAATCTGAATTGTACTTGTCACGTACAATTCTCTGTTAACATATGCATGCTGTTTGATTGTTATAAACCCACATTGTCTTAGGCGCATGATGCCATCAGATCACTGACGGAAGATGTTCTCTCAACGTCTTACTGATTTTGCAATGACTGATCAGTAACTATCGGATTTATTTCTCCATTTATGAGCAGAGAAGCATGTTTCTATTCAGTTAAACCTCTGGCATTACCTCTATATCCAAGGCAGACTGAATGATTACACATAAATAATATGTCATCTCCAACAGTCCTTCCTTCAGTCACACTCACATCTCACATCCAGAATGTATGTGTTCAAAGTTATTTTGAATTTATTAAAACAGTATCACATTGAGAGATGTTAGCTGGAGCTGTTTGTTCAGCGATTGTGATTATGCGAGTCTCCATGGATCCTATGGGTTCCCAGAGAGTTTCAGTCTTCTATCAATAATGGAATGTGTTCAATGTGTAATCCCATAGTATGAGCGGGAGCATCATCCACACCAGTAACAGGGATCAGCAGCTTCAAGGAGAGAGGGAGGAGAGATCGGAATCTGGGAAGAGGAGACTGGAGTGTTGCAACAATGGATCAAGATCTGAGACCATTCAAATGGAAATTTCCAGCAATGGACAGGAGATTATCCTCGTGTCTTTTCTGGCTTTCCCAGCCTTGGCTATCATTAACATCGCGGATTGAAGATGTACTGATGGTTATTCAAGCTGGTTACTCTGCTATCCTTGCTATAGTTGGTGTTCCTGGTAAGTCACTCTATCTGTCTAGTGAAACGGTCTGAACTGAATTGACGGTCATGACATGTAAAGTTTGCAAAGGTGCGAGTCAATGTTTTCAGTTCCAATCAAAGATTCGATTCCTTACATATTATAACTAGCAAATGATTACTTAAAAATTACGCACCAATATATGAGGATCAAACAAACTGTTCTCCTTGATTCGTTTTCTCCTGCACAAGTTTACATTTCCATATCCTCCCCACTCACCAGTACCACCAACATGACATCCCAGTCTCCTCCTCAGTACAATTCCTGAATAAACTATCATTTGTGCCTTTGTTAATCTCCGCATACAGCTGTTTCAAGCCCATTCTTATCATGTGTCTATTGCAAAATAATTGCACTTCAGATGTTTACATTTTTCTCTGCACAGAATTAGAAACATGAGAAGACAGTGTATGGTGGTTACGTCAATGGCTTATAATCTACAGCCACAAAATAATAATCTGTTGATATCGGCTTGCCTCAGGCCCATTAGAGATGGCAATGGGTCTTTCCTCTCGGGTCAAGTCTCTGTGTGACTGCAAACCCACAGCACTGCGTTTTAATCTTTCCTGTCCTGTGGAACAGCTAACAAGCCACTCAGTTCAAGGTCAACATAACATGCTGGCCTGACCAGGGCGGAATGCATCCCGTGAGGGCAGATGAAAAGGAAAGATAACCCCCTTCCTCTGCCTGTATCCCATATTCCTGCAGCTGAGTTACATTCAGGTAGATGGCCACTCACACGTATTCTTTGTGATTGAGTCTGTCTCCGAGAGTGTTTGCCATCTCCATAGGCACCTCTGGTGCTAGATTTATTGATGCTGACCTACAGATGGAAGGATGGTTTAAATTCCACGTCAGTGGCTGTGCATTGTAAATGAATGGTATCCTGTGTCACATGAAGGAAATGGAGCCAGCTAAGTGAGGGAAAGGAGTTATTGTGATCAACTCTGAGAGCGTTGTTGAGGCAGGGTTTGGTGTATTGTGGACAGATTTTATCTCCTTTATATGGAGTGATCTCCTTATCATAGAAAGAATGAACAAGAGTCCCACCGGATTAATCCCTGGGATGATGGCACCATGAGGAGTGAGTAAAGGTTGATCTGTAGCACTGTAAGATAATAAGAGGTGATTGCACTGAACCTTGAGGGGGATGGACAATCACTCCGTATATTTGAAACAGATAATGAGAAGGCGATAAATTCCGCGACTGTTGATTCATTCAGGATGCATGATTCGGGATAGTTTAAAGGCCTCAGAGGGCGTTACGCCTACCCACCCCAACCCCCACTCCCCACGGCGATTGACAGAGACAGAGAGGTCCAGGTTTTGAATAAACCCTCCCCACATTAATACAGTTAGTGTGTGATCCGGCACTGAATGTCATATTATCCACCATCCTGACAGCAGCCAAAATATCTTCATACAAAAACAGTCAACTATTTTTGGCCCTGGTGAGACCACACCTGGAGTACTGTGTGCAGTTCTGGTCTCCAAATTTGAGGAAAGACATTCTAGATATTGAGGGAGTGCAGCGTAGGTTCACGACGTCAATTCTTGAATGTCGGGATTACCTTACACTGAAAAACTGGAGCGAATGGGCTTGTATACCCTTGAGTTTAGAAGACTGAGAGGGGATCTGATTGAGACATATAAGATTATTAAATGATTGGATACTCTGGCGGCAGGAAACATGTTTCCACTGATGGATGAGTGCCGAACCAGAGGACACAGCTTAAAAATACGGGGTAGGCCATTTAGGACAGAGATGAGGAGAAACTTCTTCAACCAAAGACTAGTGGCTGTGTGGAATGGTCTGCTCCAGAGGGCAGCGGAGGCCTAGTCTCTGGATTCATTTAAGAAAGAGTTGGATAGAGCTCTCAAGGATTGTGGAATCAAGGATTATGGAGATAAGGCAGGAACAGGATACTGATTGAGGATGATCAGCCATGATCATATTGAATGTTGGTGCAGGCTCGAAGGGCAGACTGGCCTACTCATGCACCTACTGTCTATTGTCTATTGCCTATTGTCTATTTCCACCAGCTTCTGACCTTCATGAAGAACACGAATCCATATTCTCAGAGACTCCTAAAAGTTTAAACCATAATACTATAAGACATAGGGGCCGAAACTAGGCCAGTTAGCCCATCGAGTCTGCTCCGCCATTTGGTCATCGCTGATAAGTTTCTCAAACCCATTCTCCAACCTTCTCCCTGTAACCCTTGATCCACTGAATAATCTGAAAAGCTATCCCCGTCTCACATATACTCAATAACCTGGCCCCACAGCCTTCTCTGCAAATAAATTTCAAAGATTCACCATTCCCTGGTTACAGAAGTTTCTCCTTAGCAACGTTCGAAAAGATGTTCCCTTTAAGCTTAGGCTGTGTCCTTGGGTCCTCATCTCTCCTACCAATGGAAACATCTTATGCACATCCACTCTGTTCAGGTCATTCAGTATTCTGTATGTTTCAATTACATTTCCTCTCTTCCTTCTAATCTTTATCAAGTATAGACCCAAAGACTCAAACATTCGCCATACAACAAACTTTTCACTCCTGTGACTATTCCCGTGAAAATCTTCTGAACACGCTCCAGGGACAGTATACCTTTCCTGAGATATGGGACTCAACATTGCGCTCAACACTCCAAATGTAGTCTGACCAAAACTGTATACAGCCTGTTCTTATATTCAATTCCTCCCGTAATAAATGCCATCAATAATAAATGCAATTGCCCTCTTAACTACTGCCTCAACCTACAAGCTTACCTTAAGTGAACCCTGCACTAGAACTCCCCAGTTCCTTTGTACTTCACAGTTCTGAATTTTCTCCCCATTTAGAAAGCCTCGATTTTTCGTGACAAAGTGCATGACCTCACACTTTGTGACGTTGGAATCCATCTGCCAACACTTTTACCGAGTCAATTCCTTCTTCAGCCTCTCTATGCGACCAGTCCATCTGCCTACCTTTGCATTATCTGCAAACTTAGCCAGACTGCCCTCAGTTCGATCATCTATATTGTTAACGTAACAAGTAAAAAGTTTCGATTCCAACACTGAGCCTTGTGGATCACCTCTTGCCACCGGCTGCCATTCTGAGAAGGACCATTTTATCCCCACTCTCTGCTTCTGTCAGACAGGCAAGTTCCTATTCATGCCTCTACCTTGCTTCTAACACCACGGACCCTTATCATACTCAATCATCTCCTGTGTGACACCTTGTCAAAGGACTTCTTGGCGTCCAGGTGGATAACATCCATTGTCTGTACTTGATTGAGCCTGTTCATTTCTTCTTCAAAGATTTCCAACAAATTTGCCAGGCATGACCTTCCCTTGATGGAACCATGCTGACTTTGCCCTATTTTACAAAAGACTTCCAAGTATTCAGAAATCTCATCCTTTACAATGGATTCCAGGATCTTACCCGACAGAGGTTAAGCTATTCATTGCGGTTTTAAAAGTAATTTTTCCTTACTCCCTGCTATAGCTGACTTCCCTCATCATGGTTACCTCATTCTCCATGTACTCTGCTTCATATACTCGGCGTAAATCTCTGCTGCATCCCGAATTACTCAAAAAGTCTCCTGCCATTGCTGCTCCACTGTCTCTCCTGCTGGGCCCTTCTACCAGTCAATTCTACCAAGCTCCTCTCTCATGTCTCTGTAGTTGCCTTTATTCAGCTTTAATACCGTTACTTCTGAATATAACTTCTCTATCTGAAATTGCAGAGTAAATTCTATCATATTACGATAATGCCTCCTATGATTTTCTTCACCTTAAACTCCCTCATCTAATCTGCCTGCACAAGCTGCTCCAAAAAGCCATCTCATAGACATCACACAAATTCCTTTCCTTGCAAACCACCATCAATCTGAATTCACAGCCCACCTCAGTAATGAAATCCCACACGATCACTGTAACTTTGTATTTCCTACACATCTTTCTCGCTCCTGGTGTATCTTGCACCCCAGCTCCTGAGTACTGTTTGGAGGCCTGAACAGAACTCCAACCATTTGTTTTTAACCTTTTTCATTCCTCAATTCTACCCACACAGATTCTACACCATTTTACCTTACATCATTTCTTATTATTGATTTAATTGCATCTCTTACTAATAAGACAGCCCCATCCCCTCTGCCCAACTGCCTATCTTTTTGATAGGATGCATATCCTTGAATATTCAGCTCCCAATCCTGATCCTCTTGCAGCAACGTCTCCGTGTTGGTGATCTGCCAATTTGTGTGTAAGCCACAAGCTTATTTACCTTTTTCCTTATACTGCATGCATTCCGATATAATAGTTCAGCCCTGCACTAACCATCCGTCTTCTCATCGTCATTTGTTTGTCCTGACTGTTTGAAGTTTGATTGCTAACACTTTCCATACTCTGCGTCTGTGCTGAAGATTTGAATAATTTAGAGTTTTAGAGTCATCGAGGTGTACAGAATGGAAACAGACCGTTCAGTCCAATCTGTCCATACCGATCAGATATTGCTAATCCAGTCCCACCTGCCAGTACCCGGTCCATATAACTCTAAACCTTTTCTCTTCATATACCCATCTAAATGCCTCTTAAAAGTTGCAATTGTACCAGCCTTCACCACATCCTCTGACAGCTCATGCCATATATGTACCACCCTCTGCGTGAAAACATTGACCCTTAGGGCTCTTTTATATCTTGCCCCTCTCACCCTTAACCTCTGCCCTCTAGTTCTGGACTCCCTGACCCCAGACGTTGTCTGTTTATCATATCCATGCCCCTCATAATTTTGTAAATCTCTAAAAGGTCACCCCTCAGCCTCCGACTCTCCAGGGAAAGCAGCCTCAGCCTGCTCAGCCTGCTCAGCCTCTCGCTATAGCTCAAATCCTCCGAACATGGCAACATCCTTGCAATTTTTTTCTGAACCCTTTCAAGTTTCACAACATCTTTCTGATACGAAGGAGATCAGAATTGCATGCAATATTCCAACAGTGGCCGAACCAATGTCCTGTACACCCGCAACATGACCTCCCAACTCCTGTACTCAGTTCTGTGACCAACAACGTAAAGCATACCTAACGCCTTCTTCTTGAGATCTGCAGTCTTACCTGATCCTTTAATTTGGGTTTTATAATTTCCCTATGACTGACACCACCCCACCCCCATTTAACTTAAAGTCTAGTCTACAGCCCTAGTTATGCGATTTGCTCGGACTCTAGTCCCAACACGGTTAAGATGAAGACCATCGGATCGGAACATTGCCCTCCTTCCCCAGTACTGGTGTCAATGTCTCATGATACAAACCCATTTCTCCCACACCAAACTTTGAACCACGCATTTTCCTGCTGACCCTGTGCTAATTAGCTCATGGCTCAGGCCGTAATCCACAGATTATTTCCTTTTTGATTCTGTTTTCTAATTTAGCTCCAAGCTCTTCGTATCCCTTAGCAGAACCTCTGTCCTAGTTATATCTCTGTCGTTGGTACCGACACAGACCATGACCAATGGATCTTTACCCTCACACTCGAAGTTCCCCTGCAGCCCAGATGAGATATCCCTTACCCAAACACCAGTCGGTAACGCCGCATTCAGGACTCTGAATCCGGGTCACAGAGAACAGTGTCTATGCCGCTAATTATACTATCCCCAATTACATTAACATTTCTCTTCTCTTGCCCCACTTGAAAGCTTTCCTCAACTCGGTGCTGTGGCCAATCAGCTCATCCTCCCTGCAGTCCCCATCCCATCCACACAGGGAACAAACTCTTGAACCTGTTAGACATGGACAGCGGCTGAGGCTCCAGCATTTCTATGTCCTGGATCCCTCTATCTGCCTCACTCATAGATAATCTCTCTGCTTTCTAACCACTGGCTGAATTTGAGTCAGTTGATCTAAGGAGTGTAACTGTCTCTTGAATTACCACATCCAGGGAACTCCCCCCCTCCCTGATGCCTCGCAATGTTTGAAGCTATAACTCCAGCTCATCGGCTCAGACCCAGAGTTGTTCTTGCATGCGACATTTACTCCAGAAATGGTCACTGGGAACCACAGTGGGGTCGACCACTCCCACATCATGTAGAAACAACACATCACCCCACCCTCCATCCTTATTTTATTTATCTACTTTTGAATTGTTCCTCTGCAATTTTATTTGTTTATGTACATCTGCTTATGCAAGTTGTAACCAATAAATTAACATGATTCAATTTAACACAGATTCAAAGTTAACAGACTGCCTATTAGCAAATGAGATCACATCCTCCCTTTGTCAAACCTGCTCATTATCATCTGATAGAATTCTGACAGACCTGTCAGCGGGACCACTCCTTGATGAAGCCATGCTGACTCAGCCCTATTTTAACCATGCACCTCCAAGTACTCTGCAATGTCATTGCTAGCAATGCACTCTAAATCCCTAATAACGGCCGATGCCAGGCTGTACTGCCCTATGATTTCCTGTATATTGCCTTTCTTCCTTCTTACACAGAGATTTTAAATTTTCCATTTTACAGTTCTTTGGGACTCTGTCTGATGATAGTTATTCCTGAACAGTCGCGACCAATGGTTTCACAATCTCCTCCGCGAATTCCTTAAGAACATCGGTTGTTATCCTTCCAGTCTGTGTGATTTATCCATTTTCAAACATTGCGGCTTCCTCAGTACCTTCTCCTCAGCGCTGATCACTACATCCATTCCTCACCCTTGACACGCTTTAAGTTCTGGAATGTTCCTAGTATCTACCATTGTGAGGATTGACGGAAAGTATCTATTCAGGTCATTCTCCAATTCTTTGGTTTCCATTTCTCTGCAGCCAGCCTCAATTTCTGGTTGTCCAATGTTAACTCTCCCCTTTTAGAAATCTTAACAAAACTCCTGCGATCGCATTTTCTAAAGCAAGCTAGCTTACATGTTTCGTGTTCATCACTTTATTGCTTCTTGAATTGTCCTCTGCTGCTGTATAAAGGCTTCCCAGTCTTAGATAGGCTGCGTGAGAGAATTCCTGTTAACTAACTGTCGAAAATATACTAATGTAACTGTCCTAATCCTAGTGTTCATCATTGGATAGCGTGGTGATACAACACTGCTGCCTCACAATGCCAGAGACTCGGGTTCAATTCAAATCTCTGGACCCTGTCTTTCTGGAGATTTTGCAATCTCTGCATTGGGAGAATTGCCACTTTTCTCTCTCCACAGTATGTTTCTGTGTTTGTTTCAGGTTTCTGCCATCTACAGTATATTTGCTTGTGTTTGATGGAGAATTGCTGCAAATATGACGGGTTTATTGTAAAAGTGGCTCTGGTCCTCAGGCTTCCTGAGTGCTTAGGAATCTTGCCCAGCTACTTAAATGAGTGCATGTTCCTGATTACCTACTCTGTCTCTCTCAATCCCTGAGTCCATCCGTCACTGCATGCAGCCTGTCATTGAGCCACCCCGGGATTCTCCACACCCAATCGCCTGGCACTGGATGCTCCCTACGCAGGGAGCGCGCAAAGACACTGGGCACCTTCTGACGCGCTAGGGATCCGGGGTAATGACCCAGCCATTAAAAGGAACAGAATAGCTAAAATCCAATTGAACAGCAAAGCAGAGTAAACAGGCTGACGGGCACCCATCTGTTATGACATTTTCAGGTCTTTTGGACTAATTTCTGTTTATCCTCGTCCATGTACAAATAGATGCTCCATAAGTATATCTTGTCACACAGGTTTGGTGGAGGTGACAGATATCAGATCTTATGATCATTACGGCGATTCGTTGGGCTCCACGTTCCTGGTTAATGAGATTACACTTAATTTTTATTGTCAAGTCTATCCATTTTAAAGTTAAGGTCTTCCTGGAGTTGTGCTGAAAGCATATTTGAATGTTGGAGTGACTCGATTATGCCACGTGCCAGTGAGGTTCGGAATAGGAAGGTCGTAAAGTTAAAAACATGGCCAAAGAGCTGGTAGGGTAGGCAGCACTTCCAATATGTGGATCATTGGGATTCCCAGGTCGGTAGGATAGACACAAGAAGGACAGGATGCAGCTGAACTGGCAGCAATCTCCGATATGTGGGTCATTGGGAATCCTGGGTCAGTATGAAATACACAAGAAGGACGGGATGGACATGAACTGGTAGCAATCTCCTGGCAGGCAGGTTTGGTATTGTCACTCAGGAGGGTTTAATCTAGTGTGGTGGTGGGGGAGGGAGGGTGGAGCCAGAGCAGTACATCCACAGGCACAGTTACTGAAGAGCAGTTGGAGACTAATCCCAGTACAACTAAGACCAACAACAAACTGGCAGAGGGGAGTGAACACAATGGGACTGGCAGTCGGAAATGTGCTGATTTTAATGTGAGCAGTGTGACAGGCAAGACAGATGAATATATATAACTATGAGACAAATATTACAGAGATTTGATTGAGAGAGGGATCAGAAAACTATCAATCCAATGGGTCCAGACCGAGTTGAAGAATGTGCAGTGAGAGGCTGGAGACGGTTGTTTGAAGCAAAATAATTACCCAGCAGTTTATTGGAATTGGACAGTGTGGGATGCAATGTACAGATTGAAGGGACAAGGGAGGAAACTGAAATTGTCTGTTTACAATATTTTCCACTTTACTGACAGTCTTTTGTAATCTCCTGTTAACAGAGAATAGACGAGGAGTAATTTACATTAGGGAAACTCAAACCAAATATCAGGTCACAATCTGATGGAGTTTGGCTGAAGTGTATTTATTTCAATGCAAGGATTGTTATGGGTAAGGACGATGAACTGGGAGCCTGAATCCATACATGGGAATATGATGTTGCAGCTTTACAGAGACTTGGTTGAGAGAGGGAATGGACTGGCCGTTCAAAGTATCCAAGGTTTCATTGGTTTAGGCGAGATAGAGAAGAAGCTAAAAGAGGTGGACGAGTTGTTATACTGATCAGGAAGAATGCTACATCTGCACGGGAACAGGACATACAGGAGGGAACGTCCACTGCAGCAAAATGGATCAAGCTCAAAAATAAGATGGATGCAAGCACTGCAATCTCTCCAACAGCCACGGCAGGATTGAGGAACAGATATGTATGTCGATAAAGGAAAGATGTATTAAAAGCAGAGTGGTCATAGTGAGTGACTTTAATATCCCCAATAATGACTGGAAGTCCATTAGAGCAAGGGGCTTAGACGGGGCAGAATTTGTTAACTGCAGCAGTATGTGGATAGTCCAACGAGAGGAAGAACCATCCTGGACCTCGTATTGGCTCATGAGCCTGGCCAGGTCACTGACCTTTCAGTGGGACGTAATGGAACAAAAGGAATTTCAGAAACCGTGGTCACAGTTCCTTCAGATTTAAGATAGCTATGAACACGGATATGTCAGGACCTTGTGGAAATCTACTGAATTGGTGGAAGGCAAATTATGTCAGCATCAGGCAGAGCTAGGACGTGTCAATTGGGAGGAGTTGCTATCAGGCAAATCCAATTTTGTAAGAGGGAACTGCTTGTAAAATCCTGACAGCAAAATCATCTCGTGTACGTTCTCCCAACTGCTCGAATTTCTATCTTTTTTTGAACAGATATTTCAAGGCAGCTGCATATCAGACAACATGAAGAGATAAAGGATGATTCTGCACTGTGTCCTTCTCAGTATCAGCTTGTCTCTCCAGGCACCTGATATCTTTATTGTGGGTCAGAGAACTTCAGAATTGATAGAGCACTTAAGGAGGCCATTTAGCCCATTGTACACCAACGAGCTCTCCAACAGCACAATTTGTCAACAGAGAGAACAGAATGTGTGTGTCTGCGTGTGTGTGTGTGAGAGAGAAAAATTAATAGAAAAAAGGAAGTGAAGAGAGATAAAAGGAATGGAGAGCAAATGGAGTGACAGAGTGAGTGAGAACAAGGGGTGTCAGACGAGTCTGAAGTTATATCAGAAGACAGCATGAGGAGAAATACACAGAAATTTCATTTAGAAACTCCCACAGACTGCAAGCCCTTTGTCTGGTCGTACCCTGTGAGCACTATGCTGTCATCCCAGATCATTTTTCGCCAATTATATCACAGAGGCGGGTTGCTGACGGCTGAACAGGATCCAAAAGAACAATAGATTAGTTCCAGGGAGAAGGTGAACTAATTTAAATATTCTGGGCCAACAGGAACTTGTAGTCCCTCTAGACACTGTGTGAGAGACAGGGCGAGAGATTCTCAATGAGGGGGATCACTGACAGGGGGGAGAACAGCATCTCAGCTGTGGGTCAAATAATGACTGATAAAGGTTGAAAACCTCGTCCGTGGTTTTTAAATTCACATTTCAATTCATATAGCTCCACATCGTAAGTGTATTTTAACAATCTTGCATCTTTTCATGTTTTGGTATGTACATAAAAGCTTGTGTTTTGTCCCTTTATTTTGTGTTGGGAACAGAGTCCGATTGAATCCGAACTAAGGCTGTAGACAGAGGTCTAAACTGATTAGGAGAGTGTTTGTGTTGGCAGGGTGGGGGTCCGTTATAGGGTTTAATTTGAAAAGAGGAGGTAAATGCACAGAGCTCAGGAGAGGTTATTAAAATCTCCAGCACAGACGCAAATAAGACAGAGTGTATGGAAAGTGTAAGCAATCAGACTGCAAGCACACCGGACAAACAAATAACAATGAGAAGAGGAACCGTTAATACAAGATTGAAGGGGTTATATCTGAATGCACGCAGTATAAGGAATAGAGTAAATGAGCTTGTGGCACAGATTAGAATTGGTAGGTATGACGTGATGGGCATCACAGAGAAGTGGTTGCAAGGGATCAGGATATTCAAGGACATATATCCTATCGAAAAGATAGGCAGCAGAGGGAGTGGGTTTACATTGTTAATAAGAAATGAAATTAAATCAATTGTAAGAAAGGAAGTAAAGTCAGATTGTGTAGAATCTGCGTGGGTAGAATTGAGGAATCACAAAGGTAAGACAACCACAGTTGGAGACTTGCACAGGCCTCCAAAGAGTAGTCAGGAGCTGGGGTACAAGATACACAAGGAGATAGAAAAGATCTGTAGGAAAGACAAAGTTACAGTGATCATGGGGGGATTTCAATATGCAAGTGGAATGGGAAACCAGGTTGGGAGTGGATCGCATGAAAAGGAATTTGAGGAATGTCTATGGGATGGCTTTTTGGAGCATCATGTGGTGGAGCCCACTCGGGAACAGAAGACACTAGATTTAATGATGAAGGCTAGATAAGGGAGCTTAAGGTGAAAGAAAACTTCAGAAGCAGTGATCAGAACATTGTTGAATTTATTTTGCAATTTGAGAGAGAAGGTAGAATCAGAGTTAACAATATTTCAGCTGAATAAAGGCAACTGGAGAGGCATAAGCGAGAAGCTGGGTAGAAATGACGGGGACAGGGGTCTAGCAGGAAAGACGGGGAGTGGCAATGGCAGGTGATTCCAAGATTAATTCAGGAGTCAATGTAGAGATTCATGCTGAGTAATAGAGGTATGGTACAGGGAGTATGAGGCAACCAGGGCTGACAAGGGAAGTCAGTGATTGCATATAAGCAAAAGAGCATTGGGGCCAACAGAAAGCAAGAAAAAGTAAATAAGGTGGGAGAAGATTAAATATGGGGGTAAGCTAACCAGTAATATAAAGGAAATTGTAAGAGATTCTTTAGATATATAAAATGCAAAAGAGTGACAAAAGTGAATATGTACCACTGGAAAATGATGCTGGAAAGACAGTAGTGGGAAACAAAGAAATGCCTGAGGAATTTTACATCAGCCTTCACGGTGGAAGACACGAGTAATTTCCCAAGTATTCAAGATAGAGAGAGTTTAGTCCTGAATATGGTGGCCATCACCAAGAAGAACATGCTAGAATACGGAATGGCCTGAATGTGGATAACTCACCTGGACCAGATGGACTACACCCCAGCCTTGAACGGGAGATAGCTGAAGAGTTAGTGCAAGTGTAAGTGGTAATCTTTCAGGAATGACTAAAATCAGGAAAGGGCCAAGTGGCTGTATAATTGCGAGCATGACACCCCGTTTATTAAGGGAGTTAGGCACAAGATGGAAAACTGCAGACTGATTAGCCTAACCTTGGTTGTGGGTAACATCATGGATTCCATCGTGAAGGATGGGATTTCTGGATATTTGGAGGTCTTTGGTAAAATAGAACAGAGTCAGCATGGTTTCATCAAAGGGAGGACATGCCAGACAAACCGGCTAGAATACTTTGAGAGAGTAATGAGCAGATTAGATCAAGGAGGACCAATATATGTTATCCGTCTGCACCTCAAGAATCCTTTGACAAGGTGCTCTGCATGATGCTATTGAGAAAGGTATGGGCCCATGGTGTTAGAGGCAAGGAGCTAGCATGGATAGCAGTTTGGCTGTCTGACAGAAAGAGAATGTGGATTGAAGTGTCCTTCTCAGGATGGCAGCCAGTGACAAGTGGTGTTCCACAAGACTCAGTGTTGGGACCACAACTTTTCACTTTGTGCATTCATTATCAATATGAAGGAACTGAGGGCATTCTGGCTAAGCTTTCAAACAGTGCAAGGATAGATAAAGGGACAGGTAGCATTGAAGAGGTGGTTCGGCTGCAGGAGGGTGCTCGAGCGCATCTCCTTAACTTCCCACAGCTCCGCCCTTGAACTCCACCCTTCCAACTACAACAAGTTAGAACCTCTCTGATGCTTGCCATCCATCCCACCAACTTCAGGCTACAATGCATCATGCTCCGCCATTTCTGCGACCAACAGTCAGACCTCACCAACAGAGATATACTTTCCTCCCTACCCCTATCATCATACTGCTGAGACCATTCCCTCACAAACTCCCTCGTTAGGTCCACGCAACCCCACCAAGCCACCTTCCAATCCCAACACCTTCCCTTGCCACTAAAACAGGTATGAAACCTGTGCCAACACCTCCCTTCTCACCTCCACCCAAGGCCCCAAAGCATCCTTCCACATCAGGCAGAGAACATCCTATGCATCCAAATATCTCATCTCGTCTGTCCATTGCTCCTTGTCTTCTCTACATTGGCGAGACAGGACGTCAACGTACAGAACAGTTCAGGGAACACTCTCGGACATACAAACCCAACAACCCCACTGCCCTGTGGCTGAATGCTTCAACTCCCCCTCCCACTCCGCCAAGGTCTTGCAAGTTTTTGGCCTCCTCCACTGCCAAATTCTAGCCACCTGACGTCTGAGGGAAGAACGCATCATCTTCTGCCTTGGGATCCTCCCAACACACGATATCAAGGACAATTTCGCCAGTTTCCTCATCTCCACTCCCTCCACCTTATCCCAGATCAAACCCTCCAACTCAACACCACCCTCTTGAACTGTCCTAGCTGTCCATCTTCCTTCCCATCTATCCACTCCACCTTCCACTCTGACCTATCACTATCACCACCAACCTTCATCTAGTAATCGCCTTCCAGCTACATTCCTCCCAGCCCCAGCCCCTCCCATTTATCTCTCTGCCCCTCCCTGCCCACCCCACATTCCTGATGAAGGCTTTATGCCTGAAACATCGAATGTCCTGCTCCTTGGATGCTGCCTGACAGGCAGTGCTTTTCTATGACCACACTTTTTGACTCTGATCTCCAACATCTGCGGTCCTCACTTTCACCTGCTGAAGGATTTTCACAGGTTTGGAGAGTGAACAAAGAAGTGGCAGATGGAGTACAATGCGGAAAAGTGTGGGAAAGCATTTTGCCAGGATGAATAGAGGCATGGACTATTTTTCTAAAAGCGAGCAATTTCAGAAGTCTGAAGTGCAAAAAGACTGTGGAGTTCTAGTCCAGGGTGACCCTGCTCTTAGTGCCCGTGTAGGTGGGGGGAGTTGTGAGGTATCTGGAAGGAGTCAGTCGACAGTTTGAACCAATATAGTATTATTAGTGTGGGGCTATAGAGTAGGCGACAGAGAAAGAGAGGAAGAAAGTTACTGAATTCAATAGCGAGAGTGGTCGTGCCTGAGCCTTATTTGGAGATAGGGTGTGAACCTTGTCAGGGGGTAGGTTCTATAACAGATGGACAGTGAGTCTGAGGGAGCAAATAGAATGCAGTTACATTTATCCAGACAGAGCGGGAAGCATATTGTTGCTTGTCTTGAAGTGATAGACGTTTCTTCAGATAATCTCAGCGTCGGGGTGAGCCTCTCCGAATGTCTTGTTCAAGTCTATCACTAATAACGCCACTGACACTGTTCCTCAGATTCCACAGAATCAGTTCAAGTGGAGCTTACAAATAGCAAGGAGAAGCAAATATTGGTGTGTCATATATCTAAACCAAAACAGTTATGAAAAATCTGAGTATCATATGCTCTGGAAATTATATACGCAAGTATTGTGGATACTGCAGTCTTATTGGATGGTTTCAGGTTGCATCTAAACTGCATTAACTGAGTGACTGCTCATGTTGTGAAAAATAAGTGTATATGAGGTGGGTTGAAGAGTATGTTGTGAAGCAAACTAGAGAGCAGGTTATTTTGGATTTGGTGTCGTGTGGTGAGGCGGGTTAATTTATAACCTTGCTCTGAAGCAGCTTTTAAGGAATAGTGGCATTAATAAGGTGCACTTTACACGGTGCCTGTATACAACATACATTCTGGTTAAACATCATGGAAGACTGGAGGCTCGAGGGTCAAGTTAGCTTCAGTGAATTGGGAAAATACAACATAACATTCAGTGGGAGACAAGCAATGATTGTTAGAGTCGTGGAGTCCTACAGCACGGAGACAGGCTCTTCGGCTCAAACGTGTCTATTCTGACCAAAACATCGATCCACGCTAACCCCATTTTCCTGCCATTGCTCCATATCCTTCTAATCCTTCCCTATTCGTGTTTTGTCCAAATGCCTTTTAAATGTTGTTAATGTACCCACCTCAACCACTTCCGCTGGCAGCTCATTCCATATGTGTACCAGCCTGTGTGTAAAACAGTTGTTCCTCAGGCTCTCTTATAGTCTTTCCCCTCTTTCCCCTCTGTCCTTAAACTGATACCCTCTAGTCTGTGATTGCCCGACCCTGGGAAAAAAGACTGAGTACATTCATTCGGTCCATGCCTGTCATGATCACATCCACTTCTGTCAGATCCCCTCAACGTCATACAGGCACAAGTAAAATATCCCAGCTTGTCCAAACTCTCCCTATAACTCAGACCATTGAGACGGTAACATCCTTGTATACGTCTTCAGCAGTCTTTCCAATTTAATAACACACTTCCTATAGCACATTGAAAGAAAAACTGAACATTACGCTACCAGTATGGCCTCACCAGCATCCTACTAACTGTAACGTAATTCCCTGATTTTGATACTCAGTGATCTACTCTGCTGAAGGCCCGTGTGTCAAAAGCTTTCGTCATTGTCCTGTCTACCTGTGAATCAAATTTCAGAGAACCATGCACCTGAATTCCAAGGTCCCTCTGTTCGACTACACTCCTTAGGACCCAACCATTCCCCATGAAACTCCAAACTTGATTTGACTTTCTAAAATGCAGGAACTTATATTGATCTATATTAAAATCCATTTGCCATTTCTCAGCCCACTTCTCCAGCTGATCAAGATACAACTGTAATTTCTGAAATTTCTGATAACCTTCCTCACTCTCCATGATGCCGCCTGTTTTAGTGCCATCTTCAAACTTACAAATCATGCCTGTACATTCTCATCTAAATCATAGATATATGCAATATGTAGTGGTCCCAGTACCAACCTCTGAGGCATTCCACTAGTCACAGGCCTCCAGTCTGACCAGCATTTTTCCAGTATTAATCTCTCCTACCTAACACCAAGGCAATTTTGTACCTAATTTGCCAGGTCCCCTTCAATTCCATGCGATCTAACCTTCCAGAGCAACGTATGATGTGGAACCTTATTGAAGGCCTTACTGGAATCCACCTAGATTACGTATACCACTCGGACCTCCTCAACGTTGCTGGTCACTTCATTAAAGAACTCCAACAAAGTTGTGAATCATGATCTCCCTATCACAAACTCCCGTGCTGAATTTGATGAAGGGCTTTTGCCCGAAACATCAATTTCCATGCTCCTCGTATACTGCCTGACCTGCTCTGCTTTTCCAGCACCATTCTAATCTTACTCCGAACCACACCCTGTCTTTCCAAATGCATGCATATCCAATCTCTCTGAATCTTCTCGAGTAACCTACCCACTAGATTTTTGGTTCACTGGTCTTTAGTTCCCAGGTTTATCTTTGTAGCCTTTCTTGAATACAGCTCAGTATTCGCTACCCTCCAGTCGTCCGAGACCTCACTCTTCCATCAGCGATGATAGAAAAGAGCCAACCAGTGCTCCCGCAATTTCTTCTCTATTCTCCTATCCTCCTGTGGTGTTCCTGAATATAACTGATCAGGACCAGGTGTTTTTAGAAAGAACGCAAAGTCTGAAACATACATCTATTTATTTCAGGTACAAACACCAAAGAGTGAGCAAGTGACCCAATGATGGTTAACATAACAAATGAGAAAATATGTCAATCATAGGAAGTGACTTCAGAAGAATTTCAGCTATTGTGGAAACCTGAGAATTCTCAGAAATTAAGGATCCACAAAAGGAAGGCCATGAAACTGATAAGGAAATCAAAAAGAGAACATACATGCTAACAAACAGAAACACAAATACTGCATCAATTTGCGATCTATATTTCAATGGAAACAAAATAAAAGCAAGGTCACATGTGGAAATTTGGAATCGGGAGAGGAGAGGTCATTGTGGGGAACAGGGAAATGGCCAAAAAAACAACCAGTTACATTGCATCTGTCTTCATGGAGGAATATCCAGAAAATCCCCCATTAATACCAAGTGATCATATCGGACTCATGGAGCTAAAGACATAAAGTCAATTCAAATCAGGAACAAGGTAGTGCAGCTGGAAAGAGCATTGCTCAGTCAGATGTACATCCTATCAAAATGTCAGAAATAAATCACCAATAGAAGTATTAATTGCACTGTCGATGACTGTGTTTTATTTTCCTGTATATTCTGCAGAGGGCAGAAACTATTGTAGATAAATGGAAGTTAGTAAACGTGATCCAAGCAGTATAGATGAATGGAAGGGATCCAAACAGCTTCAAACGGAAAAAGACATAGTGTGGAGAACTGCAGACCAATTAACTTGACATCTGTAGGGAAACGTTTGAAATCTATTACACAGGATGAGATTTTTGATGTTTGGAAATTAACAGCAACAATGGAGAGAATCAGCATGCATTTCTGATAGAGATATCATATTTGATAAACTTCGGAATTGTTTGAAATTTTCTTATAGAATAGATAATGGGGAACCACTAGAAGTGGCATATGATGGATTTTCGGAAGGATTTCTAGAAGAACTCAAATAATGAGTTCGTAAAGGCAATGAATGTGAAGGGTATTTGGAGGAATATATGTAAGTGGGAAGTTGAGTTTGGTTCGCCTTCATTTAAGAGAGTCAGAACATGAATGTAAAGGCATGTTGAAGCAGTTTCACAGCGTGTTGATGGGACTGTACCTGGAGTATTGTGCACAGTTTTGCTGAACGAATCTCAGAAAAAAAATACTGACAACAGAGGATGTGCAATGCGCATTTTCCAGATTAATCCCTCAGATAGCGAGATTGCCTGATGAGGAAACTCGGCCGATTTTCTCCAGCGCTTCAAAGAATGAGAAGTGGGTCACCGTGAAATGTAGAACATTCACAAAACATATGACAAGTTGGAAATTAACAGGATACTTCCCTGGCTCACTAATCCACATTCAAGGCAAATAATATAATCAGCTGGGACAGACCAGTTATGACTGCAATAAGGAGGAAGTTCTTCACTTGGAGGGGACTAACAAACACAGGGGCATGGAAACCTGCTGCTGGCAGGGTAAGATTAGGGAGTATCCCTAGATAATCTGCAAGTGTGACAAGCGAAACAGAATATTGAGGGAACAGTTAGGACTCGTTAAGACTTGCCAAGTTACAGCCAAATCAACATTAGTGGGAGGAGACAGGAGGCAGAGAATGAAGGCTGTTTGTGTGACTGAAGGCCAGTGTCCAATGGTGTACCCCGAGGATCCGTGCTGAGTCCCTTAATATTTGTGATTCGGAGCTGTTGGTGTTGGTATGGAGTAGACAATGCCAAACATCGCATAACACCAGTTTACAGTCTAACAGGTTTATTCAGTTGCACGAGCATTCGAAGCGCTGCTTCTTTATCAAAATGCACAAAC
Organism: Chiloscyllium punctatum; assembly: GCF_047496795.1. Lineage (NCBI taxonomy): Eukaryota > Metazoa > Chordata > Chondrichthyes > Orectolobiformes > Hemiscylliidae > Chiloscyllium > Chiloscyllium punctatum. The sequence continues at coordinate 16,232,401 of NC_092751.1, forward strand.
ATCTGATGAAGAAACATCGCTTTGAATGCCCGTGCCTCTGAATAAACATGTTAGACTATGAGCCAATGTTGTGCGATTTTTAACCTTATTACTTGTGGTAATCATAAATGATGCAGCTGTGAATATGAATGAGGGGTGGGGCGGGGTGATAAGTAAGTTTGTGTTTCATCCAATGATTGTCCGAGTGGTTGGCAGTGAGAACGAAAGTCTTATGTTTCATGAAGATACAGATGGAATGGTCAGATGAAATGTAACCCTGATAAATGTGAGGTGATATACTTTGGAAGAAGGAACCAGACGGGGGAGGACTCAATGAATAACAGCACACTAGGAAGGTCAGAGGGTGCTTCTCCACAAATCCCTGAATGTGACTGGACAGGTTAATGCACAATTTGGGAAAGCATAGGGGACAGTTAACATAGCGTTTATTCATCAAAGCATAGATTATCAGAGCTATGCGGAAATTCTTTTTTAACAAGATGGAATACTGTGTGTAGTTCAGGGAACCACATTACAGGATGGATGTGATTGAACTCGAGGGGGTACAGAGGGGACTGAACAGGATGTTCCCTGGGATAGAGCATATCAGTCATGGAGAGAGGTTGGATAAGCTCGGGTTGTCTAGTTTGGAGGAAAGAAGGCTGAGGGGGCCGTGCTTCAGAAGGATAAGATTACAAGAGGCATGGACAGGGTGGATAAACAGCAGCTGTTCCTTTTAGTCAAAGGCCCCCAATTTTAAAGTGAAAGGTTTGAGGTTTCGTGCGGATTTGAGGACTGTTTTTCACACAAAGTTGTTTGGGTCTGGAATGCGCTTCTTGAGACGGGAGTTGTTATGATAACCTCACAACCATTAGAAAATACACAGTTGTGCACATGAAATGCCATAAGATTCACGGTTAAACGCCTTGTGTCGGAAAGTAGGGCTACTGTAGACCGTGCTGTATTTCTGATGGTACAGAGTCTGTGCTTCTGTACAATTATGGTTGTGGAAGGTCAATCATTGCGTAGTTTAAGATAGGAATTGATGGATTTCTGAATAATATCTTATCAAAACTTGTATGAGTGAACTTCTAATATCTTCTGAAAATATGTCGATGGCAAAATGAAAAGAAAAAGGTGCAGCTTTCTTACAATCTGTTACCGCATAATTGAGGACAGGGAAATAGCAGAAAAATGGAAAAAATACTTCAGTTATGACTTCACAGAAGAAAGCAAATCAAAAAGAAACTTCCTAGCAGTACTATGGAACTTTAGTCTGGTGAGAAAAAGGGAATAGAATGAAATTAGCAACGAACAGTTTCAGAGAAAGTATTGGATTGAACGTAATGGGCATAGACAAAGTGAACAGAGATTTATGAAATGGGCATCATATTTGAGAAAGTGGCTTTTTGCAAAATTATGGAGAAGGTATCAATGCAATACGACTGAAATCTCAGAAAGATTTTTGATAAACCCCAAGCCTTTCTTGCAAATTCGAATCCTGTGGGACTGGGGATAATATGTGGTCGTGCTTTTAGAATGGGAGAGCTGGCAAGAAACACTGATAAGGAATAAAACCATGATTTTTGAACGGAAGGCTTGGATGATATCGCAAGTATCAGGATTTGGAATCCAGCTATTCCCAGTACTCATCATATCTTTGGTTGAGGGGCTCAAAAGCAATATTCCCAAGTCCACTGACAGCACTAAACGATGTCAGCTTGTGAGTGGTTGAGGAGGATGTAAAAAAGCTCCAAGGTGATTGAGACAAGTGGAGTGAGTGGCAAACACCTGGCAGATGGGGATCATTGGGAGAGATGTGATGTCGTGTACATTGATGGGAACAATAGAATGACAGCCTATCTTTTGAAAAGAGATTGGTTGAAAAAATGTTGCTCTATAAAGGAAATTAAGCTGCATTGTTATTTACTTCTGTGCAGCCCTCTGAGTCCATGTAGGACAGTGAGTTCTGAACACGGAAGTCAATACTGGGAATGGCTTTGGCACGCTGACCAGTGCATCTCGACCCAGCAAGTGGGGTCCTGTAACATTGAAAATAATCTTGATCTCTCTGTAGACCAGTCAATGAAAGCAATGTTGCAGGAGCAGCAAGCAGTTAGGAAAGTAAATAATGTATTGACATTCATTTCAGGGAGATTTGGATGCAGGAGTAAGGGTCATTTACTGCAGCTGTACAGGGCTTTGTTGAGACCTCACCTCGAACATTGTGCAATATTGTGTGCAGTTTTGGTCTCCTTACCTAATAAAGGACAAAACTGACATTGAGGGAGTGCAGTGAAGCACGACCAGACTGATCTCTGGGATGATGGGTTTGTTGTAGGAGCAGGGTTTGGGGCAACTGGGCCTGTATTCCATGGGTTTTAGGAAAATGAGTGGAGATCTCAGTGAGATATATTAAAACTCTGACAGGGCGAGACAGATTGGAAGCAGGGATGATAGTTCTCCGGGCTAGCATGCCTAAAGCAAGGGGCCACAGCCATATCATATTTAATAAATGCGTGTTATCGGAGAACTGCCTGTATATTGAATGATGCCACAAAATTGATGGACCGAAGGGATTACAGCAGTTCCAATGTCATATTTCACAATGTTTAAACATATTCAGTGAAATGAACAGTGTTTGGGGAAAACTGCATTGAGAGACCTTTGGTCATGCATTAGCATGGGGAAAGCTCAATATGTTGAATGACCTCCTCCTTTCCCAATGTTTCTGTGCAGTCTGTGGGAAAGCTCTGTAAATGTTGTCACAAGCTCTCAGATGTTAGGAAGGGGGTCTCTGCAGGGTCAACAGGACTGTTTTTCCCATTCCCTTTTCGAATACTGAGGCTGGGGCCGGGTGTTCTGTCCGGTTATATCCTTTCAGACCTTGGAGCAGTTTGATACAATAGTGTGTCTTGCTTAGCAGATTTAGAGACCATTGAAAAAGTGATCACATGTCTGTGTGGCTGGAGTCACTTTTCGGCCACACCAGGAAAGCAAGGGAGATTCACTTCCTGAAAGTATATTGGTGAAGAAGATCAATGTTTACAATCAACATTGGACACAAGATCACTATTACTGACACCAGATTTTAATTAATTTTATTAATTACTTCTAACTTCCACCAGCTGCCAGAACATTAGCCTGGTCTTGATTAGTAATCTATTTACATTTCCACAACAGCACCATCTGCACATGGGGACTATCTGAAACCACACTGGCCTGGTTAGTTTTGTGCTGCTTGAAAGCTCTGTCAAAAAGAATTCCCACTAATTTGACTTTCGTGATGGGACTAAAGGGGAGGTAAATGGTCAGACTGTAGTTATTCCCCTCTTAGGAGATTGGACATAGTTTAGTAATGTTCCAGATTGCCAGGGAGATGTCAGAGTTGGAGCTGGAATGAAACAGCTTCCCCAGGGACACGGCTTGTTGTGCAGCACAAGTCTTCAGTCCTCTTACAGGAATGGGGTCAGGGCCCATTGCCTTTGTCATAACTACTGTGTTCAGCTGTTTCTTCATGTCACGTGCTGCGAATCGAATTGATTGAAAACTGGCATCTGTGATTCTGTGGGCATCATGAGGAGGGTGAGGTGTTTCATCCACTCAACAACGTTTCATCCGCAATGCCATCTTCTGTGTTCGAAGTGAATATGCTCCCCTCTGTTTTTCTCCCTGACCATGCTTAAGATGTCCGTAGTGTCAATGATGCCAGTCTTATGCAGTTTCAGAATCAAGGAACTTGTGACCATGCATTATCGTTCAGTCCCCAGTGTACAGCGCTCCAGGTTGTATGGGATGTTTGAGCATCTTTGACATACTTCTTTGGAAATTGTTCAAAAACAGAAATTGCTGAAGAAACTGCAGACGATGTTGCAGCATCTTCTGGAGTGAATGCAGAGTGAAACTTTCAGGTCCAGTGACCCTCTACAAAGCTGTCAGTTTCTCCAGCAATTTTTGTACTTTTATTTGCAGTATCCATAGTTATTTGTTTAATTGAAAATTTATTCTGTAACTATTCATTTCTGGAGAAACTCAGCAGGTCTGTCTGCATCTGCAGAGACAGAAACAGAGTTAGCATTTCAAGCCCAGTGTCACACTTCTTCAGAACTGAAAAGGATTGGAAACTGGGATTTTTAATCGCTTGCCAGAGGTGGGGGATGGGTGACAGGGAAAAGAGGGTGTGGCAAAGATAAGCAGGCTTTTAACAGTGGTGAACAAGAAGATAATAACTAACGGGTTTAAATTAAGACGTGGCTGGGGAAAGGGATTCTCTCTACTGAGTGCAAGATAAATAAGACACAAGCACACAAGGGAGGCCAGGAGGGAGAATGTTGACTATGTGACATTATATAGATCTGGCCATAATTACGTTTTCACTGTCAAGATCATCACACCTTTTAATTTAACACGATATTAAACATGGCAGTAAAACAATACTCAGGCCAAACTTCATATTGTTATTTGTTTTTCTCCATATTACAAAATACTAAGACAGCAAGAAATGTTTGCTAGTGACAATAAGAAGTCAAACACATGAATTCATGTGTTTGACTTCTTATTGTCACTAGTAAACGTTTCTTGCTGTCTTAGTATTTTGTAATATGGAGAAAAACAAATAACAATATGACGTTTGGCCTGAGTATTGTTTTACTGCCATGTTTAATATCGTGTCAAATTTGCATTGCGTATCTTTAAATGTTTGTTCTTGAAGTTAGTACTGGAATATAGAAGGTTGAGGGGTGACATTGTCGAAGTTTATAAAATCATAAGACGCATGGATAGGGTGAATAGCCACAGTCTTTTCGACAGGATGAGGGAGTTCAAACATACAAGGCACAGCTTAAGGTGATAGACAGAAGATTTAAAAGGAACGAAGGAGCAACAGTTTTACACAGTGGGTGGCGTGGGTATGGAATGAACTGCCAGAGGAAGTGTGGTAGATGCATGTACAGCTGCAACATTTAAAACTCATTTGGACAAACATATGAATGGGAAACAGTTCGAGGCATATGGGCCAAATGAAAGCAGATGGGCTGAGCTTAATTTGGAAGTCCTGGCCAGCATGGACATTTAGAAAAGCTTCAAACAGGGTCAGTGTAGTTTTGTGAAAGGGAAATTATACTTTGCCCTTTAAAATCATGCAAAGTACTGCTGGAGATGCCAGAGAATGTAACAAGCGGACTTGATAAAGTGAATCTGGTAAAAACCAGGCTTTCCAGAGCTTTTCCATAAAGTATTACAAAATAAAAGTTCTTACACAAGACTGAAGTTCGTAGGATGATGGCTAATATGGTAACATGGGATGATGATTGGTTAACAAAAGAAATCGGAGAGTCAGGATTAATGGATCTTCATGCTCAAGGTCTTTCTGCTGGAGTATCATGGCATCAGTTATTTACAAGGTAAAAACAATGACTGCAGATGCTGGAAACCAGATTCTGGATTAGTGGTGCTGGAAGAGCACAGCAGTTCAGGCAGCATAAGGAGCAGCGAAATCGACGTTTCGGGCAAAAGCCCTTCATGTCGATTTCGCTGCTCCTTGGATGCTACCTGATCTGCTGTGCTCTTCCAGCACCACTAATCCAGAATCAGTTATTTACATTCTATATTGATCGCCTGACGGCGGGAACGAAGTGCAATACACATTCAAGGTTGTGGATGACTCTGAGAATCAAAAGACAGGCTGTTATTTAATGGAGGGGACTCCCAGAAAAGGAGTGTTCCTATGTATGAAACATAAAGTCAGCATGTTGGTGCAGCAAGTAACTAGGTTGGTTCATTCGGCAGCTTCCTGGGCTGAAAGGGTTGAGTTGTTGAGAATCTCTAAAATGGCGAGGCGATTATTAATTGGGGTTTAAATGAATGAGGAGTGATACCGCTGAAAAATACAAGACACAGAAGGGGCTTGAGAAGGTAGGTATTGGCAAGTTGTTTCCACTCCTGGGTGGAGTCCCAAACTCGAGGATATAGATACCGAATATGGACAATCGATTTCAATCTGAGACAAAGAGTGATGTCTTCTCTCAGAAGGTAGTAAATGTCCAGAACTCCATAACCCAGAGAGGTATAGAGGGATACAGGGAGTCGGCAAGAAAGTGGAGTTGAGCCCTGGAGTACATTAGCCATGTTCGTATTAAATGACAGGGCACACCTGAGGGGCCGAATAGCCTACTCTATTTATTCATTTCACATGTTATGCTCTTGGAAAGTAACTGGTTGTTTTCCTGGAAGTTTCGTTGTGCAATGTTGCATTCAGGGAGAGCAGAGGATTTGCTTGAGTTAACCCCGGGTGGGGTATGTGGGCTGTATCCCAGCGTATCTGGGTCTGTAACATGATGCACATCTGGAAACAGGGATCGCTTCCCGACCCAGCCTGCATTTTCCAAATACCTTTCCAAAACTACACCTAACCATCCGAGTGACCTCGATCTGTCCCTATATAGCAGGTCTGAAGGGCTGAATGGAACATCAGAACACAGGGCTGAGGGACACGAATGGGCCATTCGGCCCTTTGAAACTACTCTACCAGTAAATAAAAGAGGAAATGCTGGAAAATCTCAGCAGGTCTGGCAGCATCGGTAAGGAGAGAAAACAGCTGACGTTTCAAGTCTAACTGATCCTTTGTCAAAGCTAAAAATAAAGGGGAGAAATATCGAGACATTTTTCCTCATATAAATACCTCTTTATGATTCCCTTTTTTTTAGGTTTGACAAAAGGTCAGTTAGACTCAAAACGTCAGCTCTTTTCTCTCCTTACAGATGCTTCCAGACCTGCTCAGATTTTCCAGCATTTTCTCTTTTGGTTTCAGGTTCCAGAATCCACAGTAATTTGCTTTTTTTCCACCACTAAATAAGGCCGTGGCTCATCTCATTGTGGTCCCAGCTACACTTTTATCTCCATGCAATATTATCCCTGATTCACCGTCAATGGACAACCAGACGAAACCAGCCTCAATATAAAATGAAGAGTCATTTATCACAAAGAGAATTCCCACTTGAATGAATTTTCCTAATTTCTATTCTGACTGAGGTTGGAGGGTGTCACTGTTTCCTTTTCTAGTTCCACTCCTCCCCTGCTCACAACAAATTTTAAACGGAACCAAGTTCGTGATATGGCCGATGATAAAGACCTCAGACTGGATCAGGTTCAGTGATAGGAACAAGTCAGGCAGATTTCTTTAGTCAGCCACAAGTAACTAATAGGACTAACGGATGTGCATGGTGGATCTGTGGCTAGCACTGCTACCTCCCGTCACCAAGAAGCTGGGTTAACTACCAACCTTGGGCTATGCTCTGCGTGGAATTTGAGTATTCTCTATGCAGGTATCTGTGTGGGATTCCTCACGATACTCCAATTCCCTCCAACATTCCAAAGACATGCAGCTTAGAGTGGAGTGGCCATGCTAAATTGCCCATAGTGGCCAGGGATGTGTAGGTTAGGTAGGTTAGTGATGGAAAATGCAAGGTAACATGGATAGGGAAGGGGGGGGGGAAGATCCAGGGGGATGCTGTTCAGAGGGTCAGTGTGGACTTGATGGATGGGATATCCTGCTTCCACACTGTAGAGATTCTACAAAAATGACAAGAAATGTGGGCTATACCCAGTGGGTATATATCTGATCCACTCTCCTCGAGGTCTTGTATGTTTCAATAAGATCACCTCTCATTCCACGAGTAACCTGTTAAAGCCTTCATAATATAAGGCCCTTATCCCTGGAATCCATGAAGTGAAACATCTCCGAACTGCTTCCAATGTAATTATATCCTTTCTTAGATAAGGAGACAAAGAAAAACTAATCTGAAACTCAGGTCTTGAGGTTTATGTTTTGTTCTTTCAGCATTGTAGGTCTTTCGAACTCTCTTCCCCGCAGACCAATGGAGGCAGAGATATTGAATATTTTTGAGGCACAGACAGAAGTTTCATAAATAACAACAGAGTTGAGGATTATCGGGGGTTGGCAGGAACGTGCGGTGTGGGGGGAAATGTAGACAAAGGTACCAAATGACACGGCTCCAGAAAATTCATTAATAAAATGCAAAACGAAATTAAAATGTTGATGAAATTTTAAGGGAGAATCCAAGATGGCCACGATCCGGAAGGTCTGCTTTGCTGGGCTTTACATCACAGAACGGGCAAAGTGGTACTCTAACCCACTCCATCCCAGCCATTTACTTAAAATTCAACAATAAAAGAACTGCAGAATCTTTACTAATCCAGTTTTGTCAAGTGGAAATGACAAAACACGGGAAAGGATCGAGTAAGTCCCAATACACGGTGCACCCGTCAGGAGCATCGAGCATGGCCTGAGGCTGTAACTGCAACCCACTCTGCTCGTTCGATACACCCAGTTACTCACCTGACCTTGGTCACTGAATTCACTAAGTTATGTGAAATGATTGAAGGCATAATTAAAGAAATGTTCAGCAGTATGCTCGAGCCATTCTCAGCCGTGCTCCAAAAGCATGCCTTGAAAGCCTTGGAAACAGAATGGATGAGTTTGAGCACCGAACTGCAGTGGCAGAGACGACAACTGATTTCTCCAAGGAGCGGATACTCGCCCTTGAAAAACAGGTCTGCACCTTAACGAAACAAGATCACGACCTTGTGAACAGGGGCAGGATGAAAAATGTTCACATCGTCGTCTGCTGGACCAGACGGCAGGTGGTCAGCCAGTGAGGATTTTCGAGAACTGGCTGCAGTGATTCCTTCACTTCGAAGCTGAAGAGGGACGGGTGAAGAGTGATGGAGCGGAGGTCAGCCTCAAACCAGCGCCCTCGCCCTGTCCTTGAGTGATTACAGAGTTATGGGGACAAACAAAGACTGATGGAAACTTCAAGAACACAGGGGAATGATTCAATGGTTTTAATTTACGAGAGCTCTAGGATTATGATCTTTCAGGACATGTCATCAGCGTTGATTCAAGAAAGAAAATCTTTTGATGATATCAAAAGAAGAGTAAGGGAACTCGGGATTCAGTATTCCTTATGGTTCCCAGCGGTGCTCCGTATTGCTTTGAAAGGATCCGTGAACCCGTCTGACTCTCCAGAGTAAGCGACAACTTTATGGATATTTTAACGTAAGCTGGATGTTTAGACAATCATGTTTCTCTCTTAAAGAAATTTTCTTGGATTTTTCTGGTAGTAACCAGTGTTTAATTATAGTCGGGGATGGGTAGAGTAGTCACTTTTAACTTCTTCATTAGTCTTACTACTCATGTTCTCTTTATTTGCTCAGTGCCCACCGGCAGTTCAAGCTGGATTTTTGTTGTTAATTGCCCTGGATGCCATATTGGAAATGGGCAGAAGATAAAGTTTTGTGATATGTAAACGTCCCCGGTGGGCAGGGGTGGTGTGGCAGTACATTTATCCTATCAAGTGTCATTGGCACTTTGGTCTTTGTTTCGTTCTTTGGTTTTTTTAAGTGTTGAGCTTTGGAAAGTTTTGAGAGCTGGTTATGTCTAGTAGTTTTAGTTTGTACAGTTTTTAGGCTCTATGAGTCTTTTTTCATTAATGATCAGTGATGCGTAATTCGATGTGAAACTCGAGAGTTGAAATGTTGCTACAGTGTGTTATAGATAATGATGTGCTTAAGTGGCATTCGTGGAACATTAAGAGGAGCCATCTGCCAGTCAAGAGGAAAAATATACTTTCTCGTCTTAAAAAGAAGAGGGTGAATGTTGTCCTATTGCAGGAGATGCATCTTGATGACAAGGAACATTTGACGTTACAGCAGGGCGGGTTTGATCGGGTTTATTTCTCATCTTTTAATACTAGTAGCAGGGGAGAAGCCATACTGGACAGGAAGAATCTTCCATTTAAATTATTAGATTGTTTTAGACACTCACGAGAGGAACATAATCCCTAAAGCCTTGAACTATGGGAAATAATACAGTATTTTGAATGTTTATCGCCCCCCCCCCGCCCCCCCCCCCCCCCCCCCCCCCCCCACCCAGCGCACCCTCTTAAAATCCTGGTAATTGCATTTGCCAAATTAAGTTATCTTGCAACATGGCACATTATTGTAGAAGGAGATTTCAATTGTCTTATGGACCTCATGATGGGCAGAATGTTCAAACGGCCCCCAAAATCCCCGTTATAATGTAAGCAATTAGTGGATGTGTATGCAGAACTAGATGTCTGGAGGCAGATCTACCTCACAAGTAGGGATTTTATTTTCTTCCTTAACCCGCAGAAATACTACATGAGGGTTGATCTCTTCCCCATCACTGCAACAATCTTAAATTCGGTGGCATCCTGCACAATTGGGGATGTTACCCCAACATACCTGGCCCAGAAGTGAGAAAGATGCCACATAATATTTTGCTGGATACAGGTGAGGGTCTTATATTTTTGTCAAATCCCACAATTTCAGCCGTGATGTAATGCATTAATTCGCTTGTCGCCTTTTCGGACGATAAGATTAATTTTACAACGTTGGAGGCCATGCCTTTGGGAGGCCTTAGGGAAATACCTGATGAGGGCAATACCTGGTTTCCTTTTAAAGGATCATGGTGGGTGTGGGGGGGGTGGAGCTTCTCTATTTTGGGATATTAATTACATCTGTCTTTGATAATGTATTTAACGTGAACTATGCCCATGTGTTTCACAAAATTAAACAAGGCCTTCAAAGATGGGAGGCACTTCCAATATCCTGGCTAGGTCGAATAGCTCTTATTAAAATGAATGCCCCTCCTCAGTTACTATACCCCATGTGAATGCTTCCTTTGGTGTTTCCCAGACAGATATTTAGGAGACATAATGGCTGGTTTAGCTCTTTTATTTGGCACCACAAGCAACTCTTTATCAACCTAACCAAATTGTAACTACCCCCAGATTGTGGGGATTAGATCTCCCAGATTAAAAGCTATCAATTAAGCTCTTTTTATCATACATTAGTGCACGGCGTCAATACGGTTAGATATTGAACCCTCTCAGAGGGAGTGAACTCTTATTGTTAGATTATTACAGTGTGGAAACAGGCCCTTCAGCCCAACAAGCCCACACCAACCCGCCACCCATCCAGGCCCATTCCTCTACATTCACCCCTTCACTTAACACTACGGGCAATTTAGCATGGCCAATTCACCTGACCTGTATATTTTTTGGACTGTGGGAGGAAACCGGAGCACCCGGAGAAGACCCATGCAGACACGGGGAGAATGTGCAAACTCCACACAGTCAATCGACTGGGGCAGGAATTGAACTCGGGTCTGGTGCTGTGAGGAAGCAGTGCTAACCACTGTGCCACTGTGCGGCCCATGGTTGTTCTTAGGCAAAATGATAACATTTATGGAGTATTGTCATAACCCAATAATTATCAATACTGTTAAAGCATGAGTGACAATGCGTCAGATCGAGGGCAATACAACCAAAATCATGTTTCTTACCCCTGTAATTGGTACACCAGGTTGTCATCCGGGGATAATGGATTCCAGGTCAAAACTGTGGCAGCAAGGGCTGGACCTTGCTTGACTGATTTAGAATTAGTAGAATCCCTACAGTGTGGATACAAGCCCTTGGGCCCAGCAAGACCACTTCGACCTTTTGAAGATAAACCCACCCAGACCCTTTCCCCTACCATCCTATATTTACCCTGACTAATGCCCAAACCTACACATCCCTGAACACTATGGGTGATTTATCAATGGTCAATTCATCTAACCTGCACATCTTTGTACTGTGGAAGTAAACACACACAGACACGGCGAGAATATGTTAACTCCACACAGCCAGTCACCCAAGGCCGGAACCAAAGCCGAAACCCTGGTGCTGTGAGGCAGCAATGCTCACCACTGAGCCACCACGTGTTATTTGATGGAGAAACAATGATATCATTTGATGAAATAACTCGTGCGTATGTACTACCGAGTAGAGACCTCTTCTGTATTTTTTCCAGATCAGAGATTTGATTTAAAATAAACATACTTTTTCCAAACTCTTACCCATCCGATAAATGGAAGAGGGCGCTTATTGCTTCGAATACACTCTCTGTCAGTACCCTTTATCATGAGTTGAAGAGTGTCCCCTCAGACGAGACTGTGCAGCTTTGTAATGTCTGCTAGAGAGTTGGGGGTTCAGAACACTTCGGAGACATGGGAGGATATTTGTAAAAATGCTCTAAGGGTTTTGATCTGTAATAGGACCCATTCTATGCAGTTGAAAATTCTTCGTAGGGTCTATCTGACCCCAATTTGTCTCTCAAAATTCAAAGTGGGATTATCTTCAGCATGTCCCAAATGCAGAATGACTACAGGCACTCTTACTCATTGCTTGTGGGTCTGCTGCAGACTTCATCTATATTGGAGCACTGTGTCAGATGTGATTGAGTGGGTAATGGGGACTGAATTGGAGATGGACTTGGTTTCTGTTTTCCTGGGCCTGCCCAAGGTACTTTCCACAGATGAATATGGGAAAAAAATATATATCCTTACAATCCGTACTTTCTGTGCTAGGAAAAATATTCTGTTGTGTTGGATGTCTGAACTCCCCCACTCCCAGAGAGGAAGAACTGTGAACATAAAAATGTGTATCAGTTAATGCTCTTGATGAACGAGAGCTGTCCTTTTTTTATGCTGAGCTGTATTATTTATTCATTATTTATTGTTTAGTTTTGTTTTTTTCTTCTGTCTGTGCAGTGTTTTGTTTTGTATGTACATGCAATTGGATGTAATTTTTTTTTCAGATATTTGAGTTGTGTTGTTATTGGTTTATTATAATATTAAAAATCTCTTTTTAAATATTTTTTTAAATTAAAATGCTAACATTGATAGAATACAGTCCGAAAGAACTCTCATTAGAGAGCCCACTCATGGTGGTTTATCCTGAGGATCACCACATCTCGTGTGATGGGGTGAGGCTGAGAGAGTTTCCCCTTCATGGTAATCTCTGTCAGTGTGAGGAACTGAACCTGCGCTGTGGCCCTGCCTCTACACCACTACGTCCTGCCAACTGAGTGGGAGACTGTTTAACTGTTACAGACAGAAACATTCACAGACAAAAGGTAACAGAAACATTCATAATAAGGAAAGTGGTACACTTCAGATAACGGTCAAGATGACGGCTGTGGGTAAAAAATGTTCTCTGCTTGAAATTGTATTTATAACTTGACGTGTATAGAAGTTGTTTTTGGTTTAATATCATTAAGGTGAGTCAAGTGACTCTTATGTGTTACACACTGGGACACTACCATTTTCCTGAAACTGGAAAATATTTGGAACATTTTCTGGAACATTCTATAATCGGCATTCTCCAGAATATTCTATGGCTGTGTGGGAGGTATTGCAAAGGAGAGAGAGAGAGAGAGAGACAGAGAGAGAGAGAGAGAGAGAGCGAGAGAGAGAGAGAGAGAGAGAGAAGGTGTTGTATGCAGTAGTGAGAGTGGGGGATCATGAGCCTTGTTCGGGAGTAGTTGCAATCACAGATATACAGTGATTGTGAGGGAGCAGACAGAATACGGTGACCCTTATCCTGACAGAGCGAAGAAGGTTATTGATGCTTGTCCTGTATTGCTGGACATTTCTTCAGACCTCAAATACTGCACTGAATTTGGTAGTGACCACTGACCATGCTCGATGGGTCTGTTGGTGTGGCACCCTCTGGGATGGGAATGTTCCCCCTCTGTACTCACCCATCCAATATGCCCACCGTGCTCTATCAACAAACCATGGTTTAATTGCCCCTTATCTAACAATCCGCCATTTCCCTGCCTTTGCTCTGTATCCATCTAATCCTTTCCTATCTGTGTATTTGTCCAAATGCCTTTTCAATGTTGTTAGTGTGCCCACTTCAACCACTTCCACTGGCAGCTCAGTCTAATTTGCCAGTTCACCTTGGATTCCATGCGATCTAACCTTCTAGAGCGGCCTATTATGTGGAATCTTATCAAAGGCCTTACTGAAATCAATATAGAATATGTCAACAACCCTGCTCTCATCAACCTTCCTGGTCACTTCCTCAAAAATCTCTAACAAAATTTGTAAGACATGATCTGCCAGGCACAAAGCTATGCTGACTGCTCCAAGTCAAACTCTGTCTTTCCACATGCATGCACATCTTATCTCTCAGAACCTTCTCAAGTGGTTTACCGAAAACAGGTGTGAAGCTTACTGGTCTATATTTCCTCGGCTTTTCTTTGCAGATCTTCTTAAATAAGGGCACAACATTTGCTACCGCCCAGACTTCCGGGATCTTGATCCCTGAGCTTTTTCTCTTGCCTCTTACAGTGCTCTCAGATATATCTGGTCAGGGCCAAGAGATTTGTCTGACTTTGTGCGTTCTAATATGTCCAACAGCAATTCTACTGTGATATGGACTGTACCAAGATATCACAACTAACCTCCCAAAGGTCACAGGTCTTCATGTTTCTTCATGATAAACATAGAGGGGAAAATGAGGACTTCACTCATCTCTTGAGGTTTTACACATGCATGCCGGTTTTGGATTTTAAAGCATCCTATGCTCTCTCTAGTTGCTCTTTATCTTTACTATACTGAATTTGGACTCACTCTAATCTTCTCAGCCAAGACTAACTCATACCCCCTTATGGTCTTACTGATATCCTTCTTCAGTAAACTCCTCTATTCCCTGTATATACCTCCAGGGATTCCCTTGATATGAGCTGCCTGAACATGAGCCACGCCTCCTTTTTTCTGGTCAAAGCCTCAATATCTCTTGACATCCAGAGTTCTCTCTTCCCGTCTCACATAACCTTCACCCTCACAGGAAAATGGAAAGCTTGAACTCGAGCTATCTCACTTGTAAAGCCCTCCCACCTGCACGGAATCCTTTTACCTGGAATCAACCAACTCCAACCATCCCCTGTCTAACTCCAACCACATACGCCTTGCCCAAATTTAGAACTTGAACCTGTGGAACAATTTTGTCCCTCCCATAACTATTTTAAAATTAATACAACTCTAAACACTTTTACCAAAATGCTCGCCCAACTTTATCTCCTTCACCTATCCTGCCCTATTACCCAACAGCAGGTCGTGTTTGTCCCTTCCCGAGTACAATACTCTGTATATTGATTGTGAAAACTTTGCTGAACACACTTAACAAATTACGTTCCATCTAAGTGCTTAACCATCTGAAAGTCCCAGTCTATGTTAGGAAAATTAAAATCACCTATTATAACTACACTATTTTTCCTGCAAGTCTCCCCAGTCCCCCTGCATATTTGTTCCTCTAATTCACTTTGTTGATTATAGTGCAACCACTATAAAATTACCATCCCCCTATAACTACTTTGCACCATTCACGAAACCTCATTGGATATTATCTCAGGTATTTCAATTTGAAATACTGGTGTGATACTCACCTTATCAGAACTATTGGTATTTAAACTGTTTCCGTTTACATCTCTACATCGCAGTGATTTTCACATCCATGGCACCCCTTGTGAAGGCACAGTGGAGATATTGAGCTGTAAATGGATGGGAGCTGCACATCCTGTCACTTCCAACATTGGCTGCAAGATTCCCAAAATGGGCAGTGATCTAACACAGTGTTACCGAACAATGCAACAGCCTGGGTTTATATATGAATGAACCAGTGTGGTCTGCACAGCTCCCCACGCTGGATATTTAGCCCAGGATTATAGATCCAGCATTGGTGTGGGCTGCATGTAGTTTCACTCTGGACATTGCTGGGTTGTGTTCTGCAGTACGCCAGCCATATCTACACAGTGCTCCATCCTGAAAGTATAATGGACGGGCTGGTTATGTGAGTTGGATTGCGAATGTGAGAGAACTAAACATCTGGCTATATCTTTATTTTGTGTTTTCATTCTTGTTATTGGACCCTTCAATTCCAGACTCATCCGGTTAGACCCGACCCTCTGGATGAGTCATGGTGACTGTTGTTGCAGCATCTGAGTCTGCTACATGACCAACAAATGGAGCAGAGGCTGCAGAGAGGACAGTCTCTGTGAAATGGAATGAGGAAATCACCATCAGATCAGGCGTGGTCTTAGTGAATGTTGGGGCAGGATTGTGTGGACCACGAATGCAACTTATTCATATATTTGTGTTTGTTCCAAGCAAACTCCCCTTCTCTCCCAGTGTCCCATACTGGTGGGGAGTGAGTCCCCTCCTCCTGTTCCTGCGTAACAGGATATTCAGGCCTCACGAGCCTCTAGTTTTCCCTGTGTCCCAGTTTCGAGCAGTTGAATGACCGCCTCCTGTTCCTGTGTCCCAGTAACGAGCGGTTGAGTGACTCCCTCCTGTTCCTCTGTCCCAATCTTGAGCAGTTGAGTGACTCCCTCCTGTCCCTGTGTCCCAATCTTGAGCAGTTGAGTGATTCCCTCCTGTCCCTGTGTCCCAATCTTGAGCAGTTGAGTGACTCCCTCCTGTTCCTGTGTCCCAATCTTGAGCAGTTGAGTGACTCCCTCCTGTTCCTGTGACCCAGTCTCGAGCAGTTGAGTGACTCCCTCCTGTTCCTGTGTCCCAATCTCGAGCAGTTGAGTGACTCCCTCCTGTTCCTGTGTCCCATTCTTGAGCAGTTGAATGACTCCCTCCTGTTCCTGTGTCCCAGTCTCGAGCAGTTGAGTGACTGCCTCCTGTTCCTGTGTCCAAGTCTCGAGCAGTTGAGTGACTGCCTCCTGTTCCTGTGTCCAAGTCTCGAGCAGTTAAGTGACTCCCTCCTGATCTTGTGACCCAGTCTCGAGCAGTTGAGTGACTCCCTCCTTATCTTGTGTCCCAATATCGAGCAGTTGAGTGACTCCCTCCTGTTCCTGTGTCCCAGTCACGAGCAGTTGAGTGACTGCCTCCTAATCGAAGTTTTGTGAAAATAGATGTCCTCCTCCTATTCTTGAGTAACAGGCTCCACTAGCTCTGTGTTCACCTGCTGCTCCTGTGGAATGGAGGTGAGGGACTGAATGGCCTCTTCACATTCTTTACAGCTTTTCTTGACTAAAAGCCTTTCTCCTGTTTCTGTAAAACACCATCAAAATCTCAATGATTCATTTTTGTATTTGACTGTCAGTAGTTGAGCAAACCAGCTGACTGACAGAATTCAGAAGCTGAATAGCCCCCTCCTGTTCCCGTGTTAAACTCTCAAGAGTCAATAGACTCTCAGAGATGTATAGCAAGGAATGAATCCTTCGGTCTGGTCATCTATACCAACCAAATATCCTAAATTAATCTCGTCCCCCTTGCCAGCACTTGGCCCATCTCTCTCTAAACCCTTCCCATGCATGTATCCATCCAAATGCCTTTTAGAAGGTGTAACTGTACCTGCCTCCACCACCTCTTTTGGTTGTTCAATCCATTCACGCAGCAGACTCTGTGTGAAAATGTTGTCCCTCACGTCCCTTTTTAAATCTTTCTCCTCTCACCTTAAGCCTTTATATTCTATATTTGGAATTGTCTATCCTGTGAAAATACATTGACGTTTTACTTTTTCTATGCCCCTCCTGATTTTATAAACTTCTTTAAGGTCCACCCTCAGCCTCAACACTTGAAAATAGCCCCAGCTTATTCAAACTCTCCCTGTAACTCCAACCGTCCAACACTTGCAACATTCTTTTAAAACTCTTCTGCACCCTTTCAAGTTTGATAACATCTTTCCGACAGCAGGTTGACCAGAATTAAAGGCAATATTGCAAAAGTAGGCAAACCAATGTCCTGGACAGATGCAATATGTCATGCAAACGCATAGACTCAAAGCACGCACCAATAAAGTGAAGAACACCGAGTGCCTTCTTCACTGCACTGTCTACCTCTGACGGCAATTTCCACGAACAGAGAACTTGCACCACAAGGTGCCTCAGAACGCAGCGATCTGGGTTTAATTCCATCGTTGAATGACTGGCTGTGTGGAGTTTGCACATTCTCCCCGTATCTGTGTGAGTTTCCTCCGGATGCTATGTTTCCCTCCGACAGTATAAAGATATACACTATACTTTATATATATATATATATATACTTTATATATACTTTATTATATACTTTATATATATATAAAGGGTAGGTTGGCCATCCTAAATTGTGCATAGTACTCTTGGATGTGAGGGCAAGTTGCATTAGCCATGGGAAATGCAGGCTGAGAGGGATAGGGTCGGGCGTTGTCCAGTGGGACACTGTTTAGAGGGACGGTTTGGCCTCGATGGGCCAAAACTCCTGTTTCCTAACTGTAGGAATTCGATAATTTCTATGGAGTTCTCCTTGATTTGCAATTTTCAACAGGATCCTACCTAAATGTCTGGCCCTGATTTGTCTTGCCAAAATGCAACACCTCACTTTTATCTAAAATAAACTCCATCTGCCACTCCTCAGCTCAGCTCATTAAGTTCCCATTATATTGTGAGAGATCAGTCTTCACTGTCGACTACACCACCAAATTTGGAATTATCTACAACCTTACTGACCATACTTCATATACTGAAGTGCAAATGATTTGTATAAGTAGCAAAAAGCAGTGGACCCACTATTGATCTTTGCGAGCAGTGCCACTGGTCACAGGTCTCCAAGTTTAATGAACAAATGCCAACTGTCACATCCTGTCTCCGATATTCAAGAAAAGTTTGGATCTAAATGGCGAGCTGTCCCTGGATCCGAGGAAGTCGAACCTTGCTAACCAGTCTACCATGTCGAACATTTTGGTTTTCTTACTGAATTCCATAAAGACAACATCCACTGTCCTGCCTTCATCAATCATCTTCATCACTTCTTCAAAAGATTACACCGAGTCAGTTAGACGTGATCTACAATGTACAAAGCCCTCTTCAGTCCTTGTCTTTCTTAATGCATACACATCGTTTCCTTCAAAATCCCCTCCAACAATTTAGTCATCATTGACGTCAGGCTCACCGATCTATAGTTACCTGGGTTTTCCTTAATTTCTGAAATAATGACACTATGTTAGCAACCCTCCAGTCTTTTGCCACCTCGCCTGTGGAAATCAATATTACAGATATATCAGCAAAAGACTGAGCAATTTCTTTCCTAGCTTCCCACAATATTCTGGGATACAACTGATCAGGTCCCAGGGATTTGTTCACCTTTATGTGTTTTAAAATGTCCAACATCTCCTTGTAATATCGATACTTTTCAAGATATCACTATGTATTTCTTCATTCTCTCGCTCTTGTAACCTCTTCTACATTAAATACTACGAAAAATACTTGTTTAGTATCCCTTCCATCTCCTATGGTTCCACACATACGTCGCCTTACTGATCTTTAAGGTGCCCTATTCTCTCCCTAGTTAATATTTTGCAATTAAAGGATGTGTAGGTTTGCTTCAATGCCTCGTGAACCCTATTTCTAAAGCCATCTCATGTCCACATTTTTCTGGCCCGAATTCCCCGTTGACTATACACTTACTGCCCTTACACACCTCTCGGGATCCACTTGATTTCAGCTCTGTTAACCTGACGTAGGCCTCCTTCCTTACATTAGTCAGAGCATCAATATATCTAGACATCCAGCACTCCCTGCACCCACCAGCCTTGCCCCTCTCACTAATAGGAACACGTTGGCTCTGGACTCTCTGAAACGAGGTTTTGATGGCCTTGCATTTCCCAACCATCCATTTACCTGTGAATAGGGTATTCCAATCAGCCTTTCACAGGGCTCGCCTCACACTTTCAAAATTGGCCTTGTTCAAAGGTAGAACTTTAATGTTTACATCAGGTCTTTCATATTCCACAACTCGTTTAAAACTGATATTTATGTGTAACAGACTTGAATGTTAAATAAACATTTCCTCCCCTCTGGAACAGGCTCGAGAGGCTGAATGACCTCCTCCTGTCCCTCTGTAATAGACTGGACAGGCTGAATGACCTCCTCTTGTCCCTCTGTAATAGACTCAAGAGGCTTCATGGCCACCTCCTGTCCCTCTGAAATAGACTCAAGAGGCTTCATGGCCTCCTCCTGTTCCTGTGTAGCAGATCCGAGACATTAAATGAGACAGCAACCTGTGGATTATGAGCAGCCATTAAACTTTATCTGATGGAGGTCTATTCCTTCTCAGTTACAGAAACACAAACAACACTATTTACTCCAGGTGCCCTCTCAGTAACACTTCATACAGCTGCAGCGATGCATCTCATCGTTTTGAATTATTCTTTCGGCAAAATGTGCCAATATTCCAGCTTTCCACCTTTTCAAGTAGCAACAGGCTAATATGGACTGAATGGCCTTCTCTTATCCCTCTGTAAGAGGCCCATAGGGACAGAATTTCTTCGGCATGTTCCTGAGCAGCGGTCTCAATGCTCTGACTCAAGGTTATGAAAGGATTTGACAACAGGGCATTAAAACCAGGAGGAGCCTCACACTGGTCAATAAGGACCGTACTTTGGGTTCAGGTAGCGAGAAACTTGACCACCCGATTTTCTTTTATGCAACCGATCTGTTATTTTATAACTGCCTCCTTTCATAAACAGAGTGGAACACATATAGACCCCTGCAGTGTCCTTTTAATACTCTCATATACAAGTTAATAAAAAGATTTAAAAGATTTAAAGATTTATGATCCATTCCTCAGCAACCCTCATTCATTCCATCCAAAACCAGTAAATGAAAAGTGATGTTTTGAACAGGTTAACTGAGCCTATTTGTTCAGTAAGTGTGATTAATGCCAATCTCCATTGATTCTAATTATCCCAGTGGATAGTTTCCATCTTTTAATGATAAATGGGCTCCATTCAATGATCAGAATTTGAGAACATTAGACTGAAATATTCCAACAATGGATCAGAATCTGGGAACATTAGACAGGAATGTTCCAACATTGGATCAGAATCTGAGAACATGAGACTGGAATGTTCCAACAATGGATCAGAATCTGGGAACATTAGACAGGAATATTCCAACAATATACAGGTGCTTAGCCGATTATGTTTGGTATCTTTCTGCATTTTATTGGTGGTCATTATCATCGCAGATCTATTACGCTCTTCTCATCATTTAATATTTTTATTATCCCTTCCTGGCTATCGTTGGTGTTCCTGGTGAGTGTCACTGTCCAGATTTTGTTTTTTATAAACCAGTTATGACTGTATTATTGTTATTTCATATAGTCTACACATCTTGTCACTATTATTGTTCCTGTTGAATCTCTCAATCCAGATATTCACTCTACAGACCACTTCTAACTACATTAATGAACGTGTTCAATTACTGCCTCCCTCTCTGCTCTGGCAGTGTTACTCATGGGTCTCTATGTTGATCTATTCAGTTTCAGGGGAGAACCACAATGCATCGGATCATTGACTTTGCTATTAAGAGCAGGGAGGTCACTCTCTACTGTTCTGGTTACAAACTCCACTTCCTTCCACTGTTTCCATCCCGTCCTTGGCCAATATCTGCAGCTGAAGCAGACAAGTCACAACTGTGGGACATCTCTTTGACAATGAGCTGATTCTTGACACCATACCCTGCCATTTCTAACTTGAAATACTCACCACTCCAGAATATATCTCACTGGTTTATTCCATCTGCTGTTTGAACCTTGAGCTATGAAGTACAGGCTTAATGAAGTTAATAATCTGCTGCTGACGCTCCCGGCAATGCCTTTATTTTAACATTCTCAAACACTTTACCTCATCTGTCCATGAAACTTCTCCCGTTCTCTCTCTGTTGAATAACAAAAAGCCTGTCAGTTGTTCGTATTTAAAATAGTTTCATCCATGTCTGTTCCTTCCCAAACAATGAGTTTCGCATTCAACCACGCACACACACACACACACACACACACACACACACACAACCTTACCATTGCAGGCAGTAATCTGATGCGAAGATAGTTAGCATATGATAGTAAAGGTTGCAATATTCCCATGCTGGGCAGATAGTGTAGTTTACTGAGCAACACACTAGCATGGCCTGCACAGCTCTCCATGCTGGGCTGTCATCTTGTCCCAGTTTATGTTGTTTGTGGTGTTCTGTGAAGCAGATTGAGAACTTGATGTAACAAACCATTTCCGCTGATCTGACAATGCCTTTATTCAATGTTCTCATTCTTGTCATTTTACTCTCGAAGATCTCACTTCTCCAATTAGTCCCACTGCCCTGTCTTTTTTCACATATTTCCACAACATCTTTTCAGTCAATTAACTGCCTGTTTCTGTCTTTAATGTGAATCTCTCTGTCCCTTTGTATCTTTCCCTGGCCTTGGGTTTTGTCTCCCTAGTGTATCGAGTGCTGGCATTGCGTAGCTCAGAAATAATGAAATGGCGTGTGTCAGGCTGTTGTTCACTTCCCGGTATGTCCCATGTGATGGTCCATGGACAGGCGTGTTTCAGAAGTTATAAGACACATCCTTGTAACTTGGTCTGTACCTGTGGTTGTCCCTCTCAGGTGACCTTGCAATCAATAACACGAGGAAGCCCACTGAGTGAAGGACAAGGCATCTAAATTGCCTGACAATGCTGTCACTTTTTTAAACAAAACGTTAGTTTCTCATTTTTTTTTAGTAAGAGAGCTTGAAGGCCAAACTGCTGACTGAAAACAGCTCAAGTAAATAACTTACGGGGCGTTTAGGGTTTTTAATAAATAGTAGTAACAATGGCCAGCTCGCACAGACCAGGCTTTCTAGTTTGTTTTTTCTTGTAGCTGTAACAATCACCGGGTGCTTGGGGTCCCAGAGGGGTTGGAAGTTTTAGTAAATTATCCCTAGCTGCTACTCTCTCTAAAGCCTCACTTGATGGTGCTTCCTCCTGGATTGGGGAACTGTATGAAAGAATGCATGTCTGAATGTTCCTTTTTGCCAAGGGGTGCGTTTAGATGATGTTAATAGATTGAACAGTTCATTTGTAGAACGTACTGTATCCATTATTCGGTTAAGTTATCCAATAGTTAAGTTATTCTAAATTCCTCTTCATTTTGTATGTATTTTCATGAGAGGATAGTGAGGTTGAGCAACCCTATGGTAGCCAAAGGCCTGATCAGGATCTGTTTAAATACATCCAGGCATTATATAAATTGGATGAGAATTATGGGGGAGCCTTTTTAATTTCATTTCAGAAAGTGGCTAAACAAGTGCAGTGGCCAGAGAACATGTGGATTTAGTTTATCCAAACAAAGCTGATAGGTATTTGCATCCCTATTGGAGGAGGTGAAGAAAGCCATCTGAAGTGCATATGAGCTTGTGCCAGAAGCCGACAGTGTTTCAGGAATCTAAAATAGCATCCCTGGTTAAACGCATGTTATGTTTGAAAGAATCTAACAAAGTACTTTTGAAAGGTTGGGAAGGGTATTAAAAACAGAGCAAACCTATGACACTCTGAGAGAGACTCTAAATTTGGAGAAGTTCAACAATTCACTTCCTGCAGTCATGGGAACTCATGTGGAAGGGCAGAGAGTAACAATGGCAAGATTAGAAATGGCTGATAATGATGTTTGGGTTCAGAAATCAAAGTTTGATTTCTGTGAGGGATTGAGAAGAATGTGTGAGGTCTTCTTAAAACATATCCCTGTGAGAGTAAGGTTTACTGGCAAAGGGCAGGAGTAGCAGGTAAAGAGGTTACAGCATTAAGTGGTACAAAAGGATGGAATATTTTTATGCTGAGACATGAGGAGCTATGTCATTCAGAAGGACTATTGGAGAGATGTGAAGTGCTCCATTACGTAATGTGTGGTCAGAGTGTCCAGTGGAATCATCAACAGATTTATTCCACAATGGGGAAGGAGGCCTTGAGGTTGGTGTTGGCGTTACAACATTTCAGCATTTAAATTGCGAATAACATACATGAGACAAATCATTATCACTGATTGTGACCCCTTAAAGTTTGTGGAGAAGTCTCGGGAGAAAAATACCAGTCTGTTTTTATTGAGTTTATTATTGCTGCTATTCAATTTGAAGTTAGAAAGTTGACAGGGCGAGATAAAGTAAGTTTTGACACGTTGTGGAGACTTAGACGAAGAAAGACAAAAGGCATTCTGTGGTAGAAGCAAAATGACTGAAATCGAAACGAGCTGTGAACATTTGTATGCTCAGAGTCAATGTAATATATATTCATTCCAGTCTACTAATAGAGGAAGATTAGGAGGTCTAAAATGAATCCACCGTTGTATATTGATGGATCATTTTATTAAAGATGGAGTTGTGAGAATACTATCACTGTAAAAAGGTTATTGTCTCTTGGGTTTTTTTGACGAGAGGTTTTAAAGGCAGAGGTGAAGAACTGCTGTCTGAAAACAGTTTAAGTAAATAACTGAGAAAGCCTTTAGGTTTTATTAAAATGGTGGTAACAATGGAAGGGCAGTGGCCAGCTCTCCCAGGCCAGGTTTCCTCATTTTACTTTTAGCTGCAGCATTCAGAAGATGTTCGGGTCCCAGAAGCGTTGGGAGTTTCAATACATGATCCCCAGCTGCTTTTCTCTCTGAGATCTCTGTTGATGTTCATTTCTCCTGGATCAGAAAACTGCATGTAAGGATCTGTATTTGAATATATCTTTGTGCCACGAAGTGTATACCAAGAAGGTACGGTATCTACTGTTTGTGTAAGTGTTCCAACATATAAGCCATCCTGAAATGTTCTTTTCTTTGATTGTATTTTAACTAAAGCATTTAAATAGATTAGATTTTGCTTAACGTCGAGTGGTGTGACCAGTCACAACATATCTGGAAAGCACACTTCACATCTATATTCAAAATAACGCAAGGTTTGGGTCTAAGCAGCCTTCTTAAAATATATTGCGGGAATCTGGTCTGGTCCACAACACTTATAGACGAGGGGTTTCTAACTGACTCCTGTTATTGAAAAGTTAGTGCAGCAGCTGGGGATGGTTTGCTGGAGGTTGTGCTGTGAGCTGCCTCAGACATTCAGGGAGACCTGAGGATTTGGTGACCCAACTCTGGATGGAGCCTGGGGACTGTAGTTACAACATCTGGGTCTGCAACATGAACAACAAATGGAGCTGAGGCTGCAGAGAGGGGAAGCTTTGAAACCACGCAGTGAGTGTGAGTGGGGAAAGGGATCTGTGTCCACCCCGGATTTTCCAGGAGCAGCTTCCCAAGCTCCACTTAACCCAGGAGCAGATTGTGAGAGGACACTGATTGAACAAGGAGCTGGTCACAGAGCGGTGTCACCTTCTTTAACACGTCCTGCAGCTTCACCCCAGGGGGAAGGATAATGCTGCCGGGTCACAGTGGCTGTTCGGGTCACAGTTTCATTCTGCTTCTATGTTCTGGAACTTTTCAAACAGGACTGGGTGACCTATCCATCATCTCCCAGTATGTTGCCATCAATGTAACCATTCAGTGACGGAGGATATGTATGGTGGATGAGGATAATACATTGTTTCACCCTCAGCATGGAACTGCTGGGTGTATCCAGTATAGTGGGATTCCCGATGGTGTACATGGCATCTGCGGAGTAGCCGTGTCAATGGGGAGAGGTTGAGGAACTGAAGGAGCACTTTCTGTATTAGTCTTGCAGTGTACCCATGCACAGTACATCATGTTGGTGAATACCCCTGTCCAAACAGCAACCACAGCCTCTTCATTCACAAGCAGGCAGCCATTCCCATCGTCTTCAGATCTCCATGTAGAAAGGAATGAATGTATCTTGGATAAAGACCATCCCCTTCTTACACATTTGATAATAGCATCCCCCATCACCAACCAAACACTTCAAAGCATTCCATGTGTACGGAGAGTAATAGGGTCACTTGTAGCGTCAAGGAGCAGATGATCAGGGATGGAGCAAACCTCCCATGTCTGAAAGGGTCTGAGTGAACCCCCCAGTACACAGTATCATTAATTCCTGTAATCCCTCTCCATTTCAGTAACATACTGCCTTCCATTATTCCTGTCAATGAAATGACAGATTATATCATGTTATATTGCAGCTGCCAAATTATTCGCCATTGCCTTTACCTCTCTGTATCTATCTGTAGACCCTCCACCCTCTCTTGATAATTTAATCTCTTGCTAATCACAGCAATATGACCAAACTCAGTATCTCTATATCTGTTCCCTCCTCCTGATCATTGATATAGATTGTAAATAGTGGAGGACCAGCACTGGTCACTGTGTGACTCCACTGGTGACGTTCTGTCAAACTGATTTAGAGTGATTTATCCGGAGTACCTGCTTCCTGTTTGATACATAATCCTCCCCCATTACTGTGTAACACAGTCGTAAAGCTGAATATGAACAAGGAGCATCAGTCAGGAATTCAACCCTTCGAACCTGCTCCGCCATTGAATACAATCATGGCTGATGTCATCGTGGCCTTTGTTCCACTTTCCTGCCCTCTCTTGATCCTCAAACTCTAGTCTCTTATTGTAGATTGCACCACATGAAAACATATCCACTCCACAGCTACACTTTCAATTACGTTTAGCATTTTACAGACCTCAATGAGCTCTCCTTTCATTCTTATAAACTCGAGAGTATAGGCCTAAACTGCTCAATTTCTCTTCATAAGACAAACACTTCAAATATGGAATCATTCTAATTAAGCTCTTCTGAATTGCCTCCAATGGAAATACCTCATTCTGCAGGACACCCAAACTGTACTCCAGTTGCAGCCTCACTAATGCCTTGCATAGCTACAGCAATACTCCCTATCTTTCTACTCTATCCTTTTACGAATAAACGCTGAAGTTATGCTTGCATTTCTCATAACTTCAAGTACCCACAAGCAAGTATTCTGTGATATGCAAGCAGGCACCCAGCTCCCTCTGCACCTAAGCACTTTGAAGTTTCTCTCCATTTAGATAATAATTTGCCTTTTTATTAGACTGGCCAACTTGAATAACCCCACATTTATCCACTTTAATTTTCATTGCCAAATGTTGACCCATTGACCCAACCTATCCATATAGTTTTTAAATCTCTTGCATCATCATTCCGAAGTAATTTCCCACCAATGTTAGTGTCATCTGAAAATGTAACTATAGTGTTTTCCATCCCGTCAACCGAGTAATAATGTCGATCACAAATGGTTGAAGCATGAGAACTGAAATCTATGGCACCCAACAAATTGCATTTTCCAATAGAAAATGACACAGTTAATTCATCTGACTGCATTTTGTTCGTTAACCAATCCTCCATCCAAGCTAATAAACCACTGCTGTCTGATCTTACCACTCACTCTTTGGAGAAGGGACGTATCTGAATCCTTCACGAAGACCAGATATATTCCATTTCCAGGATTCCCACTATTCACCTTGTTTGTTACATCTTTAAATAAATCAAGAAAACACTTTAATCATGATTTTTCCTTTGCAAAACCATGTTGACTCCGATGAATTGTGGTTTACGTTTGCAAATGTCCTCAACAATGGATTTGAATAATTTGCCTCAAATTACAATACTTTATTGTTACATTTTACTCCCTAATGTATACAGCTATTGTATGTTCTTCCCTTTCTAAAACCTTTACGTTTTCTTTGAATTCCTGTTTGATGGGCAAAAGGGTTTTAAGAGATGTGCTCCAATTGCTGCATAAGCGGTATGTGTGGCTGACTGGACTCATCATCCTGCTGGTGTACAAAATCGATGGGAAAAAGTCTTTCTCTGGTGTTCCCATGTTGTCATCTCCAAGGCCAGAATGACCACCTCCTGTTGATGCGTTAGAGGGCTGGGGGATGATGGAATCTTCCCGTTGCTGTGTAACATTTTGAGGGGCTGATGGGTCTTCTCATATTTCTCCATAATCGGTGGAGATACTGAACGGTCTCCTCATGTATCCCAGAGATGGGACCAAGGGAGTGATTGGTCTTGTCTTGTTCCCATACAACAGACACGTGTCTGAATTACCTCCTCCTTTCTCATGAAATAAGTCTCAGATAGTTTTATCCTTATCCAATTCTCTTGCAACAGCCTCGGTGGGTCTGAATGGCCTCCTGTTATCCCAGTGTAACAAATCTCCAGTCACTGTGTGACCACTTCCAGTTCCTA
The DNA here is from genome assembly GCF_047496795.1 of Chiloscyllium punctatum. NCBI lineage: Eukaryota > Metazoa > Chordata > Chondrichthyes > Orectolobiformes > Hemiscylliidae > Chiloscyllium > Chiloscyllium punctatum. The sequence continues at coordinate 16,260,232 of NC_092751.1, forward strand.
TGTTACGGACTTGAGGAGGCTGAATGGACTGATCCTGTTGCTGTGTAACAGGATACTGGTGCAGCATGGCCTACTCTGGGGCCAGTGTTATAGATTCAAGAAGCTGATTGGCCTCCTCCTGTCAATATACATTCGGCTCCAGGGGCTGAACACACTCATCCTATTCTGGTGTAACAGTGTCAAAGGCCTGAATGTCCTTCTGTTGTTCGTGTGTAACAGGCTGAAGAACGGAATGGATTCCTCCATTATCTGTGTAATTCGCTTCAGTTGTTGACTACTTCCTGTCATCTATGTTAAAATAAGATCTTTCATTTTTGTAAACTCCAATGGCTATTGGATCAACCTGATCATCCTTTCGTTATAAGCGAGCACCTTCATTGCAGGAATCAGTTGAAGGAACCATCTCTGAGCTGCTTCCAATATAACAACATCCTTTCTTCATTGAAGACATTAAATCTGTACACACTACTCCAGATGTGAACTCACTAAGTTCCTGTCCAGCAGCAGCAATACTTTACCACCCTGCTGTAAGGTTCCCACCCAGGTTAGAGCAGTCTCAGATCTCTGGGGGAACACAGAGCATTTATGAACGATCATTGTCCTTCTCTACTCCATCAGCATAACAGGAGATCTGGAGAAAATGTCACAATGATGCTTAAGAAGATCATAAATGATGTGGCGAGATGATCTCTACCATTAATCTCACCAAAGCCCACGTCGCTCAGATTCTACAGAATCTTGTAATGTGGAGTGTAAAAACAGCAAGGAGGATCAAAAATTGATGGGAGTTATATGTCAAAGTGAAAGCTGCAATACAAATGCTGGACATGTTGTAAAACAGGAAAATGAGATATACACATTTGTGGGTACTGCAGTAATAATGTCCTGTTTACATTATATCTAAACTGTGTTAACCCAACTGAATGCTAATGCTGGGAAAAATGGATTTCATGAGCATGTGTTAGATAGCTGGCATTAACATTTTGTCGAGCTCGGAGCTGGAGATCAGGTTATTTAGAAATTGGTGTTGGATGATCAGAAAAGCTAATTGAAAACTTTGCTGTAAAGGACATTTTGGTAACAGTGACCACAATGTATTGGTTTTCTTTTATGCTGTTTGAGTACACGGTAGTTTTTGGTTTATTTGAAGTAACTGTTATAAATCTGAATCATGCAAGCCCTCAAGGTGTGAGGAGAAAGTGGGCACTGCAGCTGCTGGAGATCAGTGGCACTGGAAAAGCACAGTCGGGCAGCATACTAGGAGCAGGAGCATTGACGTTTCGGGCACAACCCTTTATCAGAAATGAGGCTTCTGGGTCAAAGGAGCTGAGGGATAAATGAAAAGAGGGTGTGGCAGGAGGCAGGTAGCTAGGAATGCGATATGTAGATGAAGGTGGTGTTGAAAGTGATAGGTGATGAAGGGAGACAGAACGCCTCATCTACTGCATCCTTTAAACTCAGTTTGGTCTTCTCTACATTGGCGAGACATACGTGGATCATTTCAGAGAACATCGCTGGAACAGCCACATTGACCAACTCCACCGCCTTGTGGCTAAACACTTTAACTCCCCTTTCCACTCTGACAAGGACATGAGAGTCCTGGCCTTCTCCATCACCAAAACCTAACCACCCGAAGCATGGATGAAGAAAGGTTCCTCTTCTACCTTGGGACCCTCCAACCACAGGGTATTAATGCAGATTTCACCAGTTTCCCCATTTCCCCTAACTCCACCTTATCCCAGTCCAATATTCCAACTCAGCACACTCCCCCATTTTGAACGTTCCTATGTGTTCATCTTCCTTCCCATCAATCTGGTGCACCCTCCTCTCCGACCTAACCCTTTCAATCTCACCTTTAACTACCTATTAGGTCAAAGGAAGCAGCTTAGAAAAATGCCAAGTGTGGTTGTAAGGTAGTGGATTCAGAGAAATGTAGGACCCAGCAACGGATGACCAAGAAACTGAGAAGGAAATCAAAAAGTGAAACAGCATGCAAACAAAAGAAAACCATAAAGACTGCTTAAAAAAACGTACATCAGTGTATGAAACAAAAGTAAAAACAAGGTCAAATGTAGAAAGTAGGTGTGCGGACAGGTTTATTTATGTGGCTGAAGAGAACAGAGAAATCACAGGGGAAAGAAACAATTTCTTTGCGTCTATCTTCAAGGCAGAATATCCAGAAATTCTCCCAGAAATACCAAGTTACCATGGGACTTGTGTAAGTAAAGTCTAAGATCATTCTTATCAGTGTTGAGGTCATCTTTGAAAAGAAAGCTGGATTGAGTATCTATAGATCTGACAGATCAGATGTACTTCATACCAGAATTTCAGAGGAAGCAGCAATAGACGTATTGATTGCATCTCAGATTTTCATGTTATTTTCCAATATATTCCAGAAAGATAGTTAGCCAATCTGGATATGGCAAAAGTTATAAATATTATCCAACATTTAAGAAAGGATGAAGGTGGAGAGTGTTGAACTACTGACCAGTAACTTGTCATCCGCGGTCGGGTTTCTCTTGGGCTGAATTACAAAGAACGTGTTACTGGATATATAGAAGGTAATGGGAAAACTGGGGAGGATGATAATGCATCGATGAAACGAAAACCATAAGTGGCAAACATTTTTTGGAATGGTTTGAAGATGATTCTTGTGGACGTAGGCAAGGAGGAGCTAATGGATAACGTATCGTTGGATATTCAGGACGATCATTTTTTTAAGAACTCTTCCACTATCATCATAAGAAAAGTTAAAGTGAAAGGAATTGGGAAGAACGCATGCAAAAAGGAAATGAAAAATTAGGTTTACATTCATGTGTATGTAATTGCAATATAGAAGATGTCGTGCACCAGCTGCATAGAGTGTTGCTGAGACTAAACTTAGAGTATTGTGTACTGCTTGGAGTCCCAATCTAAGATAGAATATTATGACTACAGAGAAACTGCAAAAGGTATTTTCCAGACTAATCCATAAAATGGCAAGATTGTCTGATGGGGAAACTCAGCCTGTGAAATCGAGTTCAAAACATGAGAGGTGATTGTAGTGAAACTTAGAAAATTAGGAACATTGAGGGGACTGAATAACAGAGAGACATGGAGAAGTGCAAGCAGGCGAGATTAGGGAGCATCCCACGGTATTCTACACAGTCAAGTAGAACAGAATAATCAGCAAACAGTTAGTGTCCATTAGAAACCAAAGGGAGACAATCAGTGTGTCAACCCGGAGAACATTGATAGATTGTTACATGTAAACATCACAGCTGTTTTACTTGGGAGAAGGAGGATGCAGGTACAGAATTCGAGAAGATGGACTGGAAAGCTCTTGAAGAGATTGATGTAAAATATGAGCAGGTGTTTGAGGCTTTGTCTGGTATAAAATTCGACCAATGCGCAGGTCTGGATATTGTTGGAGTCAAGGGAGGAAAGACCCTGACTGGAAATTTTAATTAGAATCTGACCATGGGGAGGTGCTAGAGGACTGGAGAGCAGCTAATAAGATTCCAAATTCACAGTAAGGGTGGTAGAGATTTTCCAAGGTAACTATAGATGAGCGAGTATTAGATCACTGTTCAGGAGAAAATCGAACTCTAATCAGAGTCACAAGGTTTGATCAGGGATAACCATCATGACTTTATCAGAGTGAAGTCGCATCTAATGAATTTGATTGAATTAGTTTGAGGAGGTCGCTTATTTAGTTTTGCAGCAAGGCCTTTGACAAAGTTCCGCATGGGAAACTGAAAAACATAAAGTAAAATCTCAGAGTATCGAGGGTAACTTGAAAAGTTACAATGAAAATTGTCTTTGTGTGAGGAGTCAGAGATGGTGGGAGAAGGCTGTTTGTGTGACTGGAGACCAGTGTCCCCTGGTGTACCACAGGGATCGGTACTGTGTCCCTTATTGTTTGTAGCATTCATAAATGGTATAGGTGTGAATCTGGAGGGGGGTGGGTGGGTGGAGGGGTGCGAGTTGTGATAAGTAAGTTTGTGTTTGACATAAAGATTGGCCGGGTGGTTGGCAGTGAGGAGGAAGTTCTGATTTTACAGGAAAATACAAGTGGAATGATCAGATGGGCAGATCAATGGCAGATGGAATGTGATCCTGATAAGTATGAGGTGATGTACTTTGGAAGGAGGAACCAGACATGGGGTGTATACAATGATTGGCAGCACACTAGGGAGCTCACAGTGTGTTTCTCCACACATCCCTGAATGTGACTGAACAGGGTCATTGACTAGTTAAGAATTGAACCTTGGGTGGAGCGTTTATTAATCAGGGAGTAGATTATAAGTGTTATACAGGGCTTGGTTTAGTCCATGATGGAGTACTGTATGTCGTTCTGGGAGCCTCATTACAGGAAGGATGTGATTGTACTGGATGGGTTTGCAGAGGAGACTCACCAGGATGGTCCCTGGGATGGAGCATATCAGCTATGGAGAGAGGCTGGATAAGCTCGGGTTGTTTACTTTGGAGCAGAGGAGGCTGAGGGGGATGTGATTCAGAAGGATATGTTAACAAGGGGCATGGACAGGGTGGATAGACAGTAGCTGTTCCTTTTAGACAGAGGGTTAAGAACAAAGGAGCACACTTTTAAAGTGAAGGGTTTGAGGTTCAGAGAGGATTTAAAGATTACTTTTTTTCACCCAGAGGGTGTTGAGTTCTGGAATGTACTTCCTGAGAGGGGAGTTATCACGGCTAACCTCTCAATCGTTAAAAGTACTTGGCCGAGCACTTGGAAGTGTCATAACATTCCAGGCTATGCGCCTGGTGTTGGAAAGTGGGACTAATATAGATCGTGCTGTATTTCTGTTGGTACAGAGACTATGCTCCTGTGCGTGTCTGATGTGGAGCTGAGCAGCTTAACACAAGAATTGATAGGTTTCTGAAGATAATGTTCACAAAGGTTATAAGAGTGAACTGTTGTAGCTTGTCAAATTATGTCAATTTGAGAAGTATGAAAAAACAGTGCGGGTTCCTTCCAGTTTGAAACCAGAGAATGGAGAATGGGAAACAGGGAAACGGCAAAACTATGAATCCACTACTTCAGTTCTGTCTTCACAGAACTTTCTGACAATACCAGAAAAACCAAGTCTGGTGTGGGAAACTAAATAGTACATGGAACATAGAATATAGGAAGTAAATACTTTAGGAGAAATTATTGGGGCTGAAAATAATGGTCAGAGTCAACACTAACACAGGTTTATGAAATGGGAATTATGTTTGAGAAACAGACTGGGAGAGAAATGAAAGAGAAGCAATAGATGTAAAACACGTGGATTTTCAGAAAAAATGTTGATAAAACTCCCAGCCTAGTTTGCAAAATCAAACCTTCGTGGATTGGAGCGAATATATGGACAAGCCTCTAGAATGGGACAGCTGGCAGGAAACAGTGAATAGAAATAAACAGACAGGTGAAGTAACAGCCTGACATTGTATTTAAGGTATGATTCTGTGAGGATGACTATGTCCCTGACACCCATCACCTTCCCCGGATAACTCCTCTCTCACCAGCAGGATATACACAACAGAAATGGCGGGACAGTGGGATACAGTTAGAAGGGAATTGCTCTGGGATTCCTCAACAGTGACCTGTATCCCATGAAGTCTCATGGCGTTAGTTTACACATGGGAAAGGTAACTTCCTGCTGATTACCATGTAGCAGCCTCTCTCAGCTGATGAGTCAGTACTCCTCCATGCTGATCAACACTTGGAGGAAGCACTGAGGGTTGCAAGGGAACAAAACGTACTTTGGGTGAGGGATTTCAATGTCCACCATCAAGAGTAGCTCAGCTGCAGCATTACTGATTCAGCTGGCCGTGTCCTAAAGGATATAACTGATAGACTGGGTCTACGGCAGGTGGTGAAGGAACCCACAAGAGGGAAAAGCCATATTTTCCACACCCTTACTAATCTGCCAGTTGCACAAGTATCTGTCCATTACAGTGTCGGATAAGAGTGACCACCGCATAGTCATTGTGGAGATAAAGTCACACCTTCACATTGAGAATAACCTCCATAATTCTGGGTGGCACTATCACCGTGCTAAATAGAACAGACTTCAAACAGAACTAGCAGCTCAAATCTGGGTTTCCATAACGTGTTGTGGGGCATCGATAGCAGCAGAACTGTACTCCAGCACAACCTCATGGCCTGACATATCCCCCTCACAACAATTACCATCAATCCAGAGGATCAACCTTGATTCAATGGAGTGTGCAGGATGGCAGGAGCAGCACCGGGCATACCTGAAAATGAGGTGTCAGCCTGATGAAGTCACCAACCAGGACTACTTGTGCACCAAACAGCACAAGCAGTAAGTGACAGACAGGCTAAGTGATTCCACTAGCAATGGTTCAGGTCTCTGCAGTCCTTCCACTTCTAGTTGAGGATAGTTATGGACAATTAAACAAGTCATTGGTGGAGGAGATCCCACAAGTATCCCCATCCTGAATGATGGAAGAGCCCAGCACTTCAGTGCAAAAGATAACGTTTATGCATTCGCAATAATCTTCAGTCAGAAGTGCTGAGTGGATGATCCATCTCAGCCTCCTCCAGTCGTCCTCAGCAATTCAGTTACCAGTCATCAACCAATTTGGTTCAGTCAACGCGATATCCAGATTCAGTTGGAGACACTGGATACTGCAGAAGGTACATACTCTGACAACATTCTGGCTATAGTACTGAAAAGTTGTGCTCCAGACCTTGTCACTGCCCTAGTTAAGCTGTTCCAATGCAGTTACAACAATGACATTTCCCCGATTACGTCGAAAATTACCCCAAGTATCTCCTGTATATAAAAAGCTGACCAAATCCAATCCGGCCAATACCACCCCATCAGTCTACTCTCGATCATCAGTAAAGTGGTGGAAGGTCTCAGTGGTTTTAAGCAGCACCTGCTCAGCAATAACCTGGTCAATGACGCCCAGTTTGGGCTCCACCAGGGCCACTCAGCTCCTGACCTCATTACCATGGTTCAAACATGGACAAAAGAGCTGAATTCCAGAGGAGGGGTGAGAGTGATAGCCCTTTAAATCAAGGCTGCATTCGACCCTGTGTGATATCAAGGGGCCTTAGCAAAACTGGAATCAGTGGGTATCAGGGGCAAACTCCCTGCTGGTTAGAATCATACCTGACACGTAGGAAGGTGGTCATGGTTGATGAAGGTCAGTCAACTCAGCTCCAGGACAAGTCTATAGGAGTCCCTCGGGCAGTGGCCTAGACCCTAACATCTTCCGGGCTGCTTGAGCAATTACGTTGCCTCCATTTTAAGGTCAGAAGTGGGGATGTTGGCCAATGATTGCACCATGTTCAGCAACATTTGTGGTTCTTCAGATACTGAAGCAGGCCATGTCCAAATGCGAAAAGATCTGGACAGTATCCAGGCTGACAAATGGCAAGTAATATTCACGCCACACAAATGCCAGACCGTGACCATCACCAATAAAATACAATCTAACCTGCCCCTTGTCATTCAATGGTGTTACTGTCACTGAATCCACAGTGGACTGCAGCGGTTCAACAAGGCAGCTCACCGCCACCTTTTCAAGGGCAACGAGGGACAGGCAATAAATGCTGGCCCAGCCAGTCACACCCAAATTCAGGAAATAAATATTATTTAAATAAAATAACAGAGGAAGGTTGCTGGGATATCACAGAGATCAGTGCTCAGGCCCCATCTGTTCACAATACACATTAAACATTTGGTTGTCGGAATCAAATACAATATATCCCAACCTGCTGACAGAACTAAAGGATGTTGGATTATGAGTGGGTGAGGAGGTTGTAAAAAAGCTTCAAGGTGACTAAGACAAGAGGAGTGAATGGGCAAATACGTGGCAGATGGAAAGCAATGTGGGGAGAGGTGACAGTGTGCCCTTTGGTGGGAACAATCGACTGGAAGCCTATCGTTTGAAAAGGGATTGTTTGAAACATGTTGATCTACAAAGGGACGAATGTTCCTTTTGTTGTTTCCTTTTGCGCAGCCTCAGAGGTCTCTGCAGCGCAGTGAGGTCTGAACCCACAAGGCAATACTGGGAATGGCATTGGCACGCTGACCAGTGTACATAGACCTACCAAGTGGGGAGCTGTTACATTGCAAAGGATCTGGATCACCCTGCAGACCAGTCACTGAAAGCAATATTGCAGGAGCAGAAAGCAGTTAGGAAGGTAAATGGGGTGTTGACCTTCATTTCAGGGGGATTTGAGTCCAGGAGTAAGGGTGTCTTACTGCAGCTGTACAGGGCCTTAGTGGGACCCCATCTTGAACATTGTTCAATATTATGTGCAGGTTTGGTCTCTGTACCTAATAAAGGGCAAACCTGACATTGAGGGAGAGCAGCGAAAGATGACCAGTCCGATCTCTCGAATGACAGGCTTGCTGTGGGTGCAGAGTTTGGGGGCGACTGGGCCTGTATCCCATGGGGATTAGGAAAATGTGTGAAGATCTCAGTGAGATATATAAAACTCTGACAGGGTGAGACAGAATGGAAGCAGGGATGATAATTCCCCAGGCTGTGATGCCTAAAACAAGGGGCCACAGTATTAGATACAGACAGGCCATTCTGCACTGAGATGCCAATAAACGTCTGCCCTCAGAGACTGGAGAACCAGGGGAATATGCTCGCACATGGAAACCAAGACACTGAATATAAATACAGGTTTAGAGACAGGAAAGGGATGGTGGGAGAGCAGGAGTACGGTGTGGAAATAAAGGTCGAGGTATCATTGTATTTAATTGGGAGCAAACTCGATGGATCAAAGGGACTACTGCACTTCCTATTTTATAGCTTCCCACGGTTAATCACATTAACGGATATATTCATTGTGTGGGATAAGTGCATTGTGGAGATGTTTGAACATGAACGACAATGAGGTAGGCTCAATGTATTGTATGGCCTACTCTATTCCTGATGTTTCTGTGCAGTCTGTGGGAAAACTGTTTAAATGCTGTCACAAGTTCTCAGATGTTCGGAAGGAGGTCTCAGAAGGGTCAACAGGACTGTATTTCCTGTTCCCTTTTTCCGATACTGAGGCTGGGGCCGGGTGTTCTGTCTGGGTTTCTCCTTTAAGACCTCGGAGCAGTTTGATAAAATACAGTGTCCTGTTTGGCCGATTCAGAGATCATTGAAAAGTTTTATCACAAGTATATGTGTCTGCAGTCATAGATAATCATAGATAATCATAGATAACAGCCTCCAGTTTGACAAGTATCCTTCCACTAAACCCTCTGCTTCCTACCATCAAGCCAACTGTGTATCCAATTGGCCAGTTCCCCCAGCATTCCACGTGATGGAACCTTCCAGAGCAGCCTGCCATGTGGAACCTTAACAAATGCCTTACTGAAATCCATAGAGACTACGTCTACCGCTCTGTCCTCATCAACCTTCCTCATAACTTCACCAAAGAACTCTAACAAATTTGGGAAGCATGATCTCCCACTCACAAGTCTATGCTGACTGCTCCGAATCAAACCCTGTGTAAGTAATGGATGCAGTCAATGGTATGCTGTCCTTTATTGTAAGATGATTCAAATACATAAGTAAAGACATCTTCCTGCTGTTCTAGAGCCTTGCTGAGAGAGCATTAGGAGCACACTACACAAATTTTATCTCCTTTGTAAGGAATGATCTCCTTACCACAGACACGGGTGATGGTAACATGAGGATAGAGTGAAGAAGCTGCGTGTTTAATCTGTAGAGCTGTGAGAGATGAAGAAATGGTGACGCTGAAACACGAGGAGTGTCAGCGATCTCTTATTTCCAAAAGAGACATTGACAGGGAGAGAAATTCCATACTTTACCAAGGATTGATTGGTTTGATTTATTGTCACGTGTACCTCAGTACAGGGAAACACTTTGTTTATGAGCAGTGGAGGCAGATCATAGTAAGCATGGCCAGACAGATCATAGGGTGGAAATAGAATTGGACAGAGTAAGGCATACAGGTTACACTGAACAGGACGTGCACTAGACAAGATCAACATGAACAAGATCAGCATTATTTGAACTTAGAGAGTCCATTCATCAGTCTAACGTGACCTTCCTAATAGTTTATATGCCTAAATTAACTGTGCAGTTGGAGTGTGAACCCTGTACTGAACGTCAGGTTGTTCACAATCCCCAACAGCAGCCACATTCCCTTCCATCTGAAACAGGTAGCTTTTCTCAACAGCTTCCGCCCTGCACAGAGAACACCAGGCTGGCATTTCAGAGATGAAAGATGGCTTCTTGAGACTTCACACAAGACATATGGCTTCCCTCCTCACCACTGGAAAACCACATTAAAGTCCCACGTGTGTATCATAATCAACAGAGCCAGGAGGAACAACGTGGAGCAGTCTTTCTGTGCAGCTTCTGCTCCACTTGTTCATCATGTTGGAGCATCATTCTGGAGACAGTGAGGACTGCCGATGCTGGAGATAAGAGTACAGCGTCGATTGCTGGAAAAGCACAGCAGGTCAGGCAGCATCTGAGGAGCTGGAGAATCAATGTTTCGGTCATAAGCCATTCATCAGGAATCAGCATCAATTGCCTCATTCTGTCCCTGTGTAAGTACGTTGAGGGGGGAATGGCCTCTTACTGTTCCTGTGAAAGTGACACAAGAGGCTGAATGGCCTCATCCCATTGCTGTGTAAGTGACCCAAGGAACTGAATGGCTTCTTCCTCGTCCGATTGGCCAGGGTCAAGGGACGGATTGGCTTACCCCTGGTTCTTTTTGAAAGCTCGATGTACTGACAAGTGTGATGATGCTGCAGTTTTAAGACGTTATTTTGTCCGGGTTTCTTTTAAGAGAGAGATTGAACAACCATTACCAAGCGGGCTAGTTAAGACCACTCGAGTAAACAACGAGAGAGGCCTTGCGTTTATTTTAATGCAGCCTGAATGGGTGTGGCCAGCTCTCACAGATTAGGATCACTGGGTTTTGGTTTCTCAGTGACATCAGAAACTATTGGGGTCTCCACAGAGTTGGAAGCTTCAGTGAATGTCTCCTGCTACTTTCCCTGAGTTTTCTCTTGGTGTTGTTTTTAATTCCTGGATTAGAGAAATGTTTGTGACATTCTGTGTCTGAATGTTCCTTTCTGCCAAGGGCTGTGTTTGTGGGATTTTCCTATATTGGAACAGTTCATTAGTAATAGTTCCTAGGTCTATTATTCTGTTAACTTGTCCAATAGAATTAAGTTATTCTAGATTCCTCTTTCTTTGGTTTCATTTTATCTTTCGTGTTTCAATAAATGGTGTTTTGCTTCACACCAAGTACTTTGACCTGTCACATTGCATCTAGAACAGACACTTTACATTTCCATTAAAATAAAAAAAAGAGTCTAGGTTACCGCCTTCAAATATTTTCCAGGCGCTCTGGTGTGGTCCATCACACGAGACTCCTTCTCTTCCTGAGTAATAGGCTGGAGGTACTGAATGGACTCTCCCTGTTCTTCTCCAATAGTGTCAATGGGCTGAATGACTTCCTCATATTCCTGTGAAACCAGCGTGAGGTGCTGAATGAACTCTTGTTTTACTGTGGAAATGTGCAGTGTCAGGCACTGCTGGTAGATGAATGTTACCGACACTTTAACAGCACACGCCTCAATGGAATCTGGGTCTTGTTGCACACGGACACAGACTAGTTCAGGAGCTGACGGGGGACAAAATGTTCTGACATTGTGGAATGTTTGGTGACCATCCCCACTTCTGATCTTATGGTGGGGAGGGTGATAGTGGGGTGGGGAGACATTGATGAAGCAGCTGAAGATGTTTGTGAAGAGGAAGCTACCCTGAGGATCTCCCACAGAGGTGACCCAGGACTGAGATGATGAACATCTTCCTTTGTGCCATGTTTGACTCCAAACACTGGAGAGTTTACTCTGATTCCCATTAAGTGCAGTTTTGTTAAGCTCCTTGATGTCAACAAAAGCCAACCACTGCCGTAATATCAGGGCCAGTCATTTTTACCTGAACCCTTGTCTCAACTTCTTTTGTTCATATCAATAGGCCATGATATAGGAGCAGCAAGTGTTTTCTTCAAACGAATGCTTTTGAATGTCAGTATTTCACTTCTCAAGAGTGTTCTGGGAGCGAGATTACTGCAAGTATTTGAAGAGGAGGTCGATGGATATTGACCTGTCAGAGTGGTGAGGGCTATGAAGAATTGGGTATGAAAGATGATTTGAGAGCAGGAGCAGATCAGTCACGATCTTAGTGAAGGACAAGGCAGGCTTGGGGCGTGAACAACCTGCCCCTGTTTCTGATGTTCTCACATTCTGTTATTGGAGAGTTAGTGTGTGTTATTTTCATGAATGTTATGTTTTTGAATATTGCAGTCAGGAAGAGCAGATGATTTTGTGAGCCAAATCTGGGTGAGGTATATGGGCTGTATTCACAGTGAATCTGGGTCTACAATGTGACCAACAACTGAAGCACAAGTTGCAGATAGGGGAAGCTCTATAAAGAGAGATGAGGGGCCTCTTTCATACCCGTGCCTGGATTTTCCAATTACATTTCGCAAATCATTTCAAAGCGTGTGGGACAGTCTTGAGAGGCTGAATGGTCCCCTCTGTTTCTGTGCACCAGGTCATAGGAGTAAGTGGCCTCCAACTGTTCATGTCTAACAGATATGAGGGGCTGAATGGAACGCATGAACATGGGACTGATGAGTCATTAGATATTTTGACCCTTCTCCACCAAGAAGTAAGATTGTGGCTGATCAGGTTGTGGACTCAGCCCCTCTTTCCTGTCTGTATCCCAATATCCGTGACTCACTTTGTCAAATATTTTGTAATGCAGCTTTCAATCAATGTGAACATAGAGGCACAATAAACTTCCAGTGAAGAGAATTCCCACTTGAAAGGTCCTTTCAGAATTTTTCATCATCCCTCTTATAGAATCAGAGAGTCATGCAGAATGGGAACAGACCCATTAATCCAATCTGTTCACTCCGATCAGATATCAAATCTGATCCAGTCCCATTAGCCAGTATTTGGTAAATATCCCTCCTCTTTCAGATACATTTTAAATGTGCGATTGTACCCGCCTTCACCACTTCCTCTGACAGCACTTTCTGTACACACACCACTCTCTGTGTGAAATATTTACCTTCAGGTTCCTTCTAAATCATTCTTCCTGTCCCCTCCAACCTATACCCTCTTGTTCTGGACTCCCCTATCCTGGAGAGCAGAACGTGGCTGTTCAGAATATCCATGCCACTGATGGTTTTATAACCCTCTATAATGTCACCCTTCAGCCTCTGGCACTCCAGGGGGAAACGCTTCAACCTAATCAACCTCTTCCTAAAGCTCAAACTTCCAGTCCTGGAATATCTGTGTCTCAATAATTTCTGCAGAAAACCGAGTTGTACGCATTATTCTGAAAGTGGCCGCACCAACATCCTGTAAAGATGCAATATGCCACCACAACTCCTATACTCAATGCTCTGACTAATTAAGGCAAATGTGCCAAATGTGTTCTGCACCACTCTGTCTACCTGCAACTCCACTTTCAAGGAACAATGTACCTGCAGTCCTATGTCCCTTTGTTTCACAACACGCCCCAGGACCTGCCCATGAAGTATATAATGTCTGCCCTGATTTGCCTTCCCAAAATGCAAAGCTTCATATTTATCTAAATTAAACTTCATCTGTTACTGCTTGTCTTTTTGACCCATCTAATTGCGGTCTTGTTGTACTCTGAGATATTCTACTACACCACCTTTCTGATGTCATCTGTATACTTACTAACTATTGCCCCTATATTCACATCTAAATCTTTACATAAATGATGAAATGCAGTGAACTCAGTACTGATTCTTACAGCACACTGCTGCTCACAAGCCTCCAGGCTGAAAAATATCCCTCTTCCTTCAAGCCAATTGTAACGAGTTTCTTCTGTATCTTATGTGACTGAAACTTACTAATCTGTCTACCAAGTAGAATGAAATACTAGCTATGAAGACAGGCTGAGTATGTTAGGTTTATTTTCACTAGATAAAAGTAGATTGAGGGGCGGACCTGATAAAGGTTTGCAAAATCATTTAGAGCATAGACAGGGTGGACAGAGACAAGCTTTTTCCCAGGTTGAAGGATTCAATAACGAGAGGTCGTGCAGAAAGCCACGTTGTCTACCCCGATCAGCCCTTGCCTTCCCAAATGTATGTAAATCGTGTCCCTCAGAATCCCCTCCAACAACTTACCCACCACTGACATCAGGCTCACCGGTCTATAGTTCCCTGGCTTTTTGGGTCACTGTTTCGTTTTCTAGTCCCACTCCTCCACTGCTCACAACAAATGTTAAATGTGACCAGGTTGGTGATACAGCTGATGATATCGGTCTCAAACTGGGTCAGGGTCAGTTTTAGGAACAAGTCAGGCTAGTTTCTTTAATCTACTAAAACAACACGGGCGGCACGGTTGCACAGTGGTTAGCACTTCTGCCTCACAGCGCCGGAGACCTGGGTTCAATTCCCGCCTCAGGCGACTGACTGTGTGGAGTTTGCACGTTCTCCCTGTGTCTGCGTGGTTTTCCTCCGGGTGCTCCGGTTTCCTCCCACAGTCCAAAGATGTGCAGGTCAGGTGAATTGGCCATGCTAAATTGCCCGTAGTGTTAGGTAAGGGGTTGATGTAGATGTAGATGTAGGGGTATGGGTGAGAACGCTTCGGCGGGGCGGTGTGGACTTGTTGGGCCGAAGGGCCTGTTTCCACACTGTAAGTAATCTAATCTAACAAGTTTATGATCCAGAGCAATGTTACTCAAACTATGATGGAAAGATGAATGGCAAACTGTTTGGGTATTGCAAATATCTAATCAATATTTCCCTTTCTAAAAATGCTGACACACACACACACAATCTCTGCAAATTTAACTTGAAAGAACTTGGTCCAAATATTATTGGAACTCATGACAAAGGATAAATTGTGAGATTGTCCAAAACGTTATTCTGCTTCTGAAGATATTGTACTCACACAAGCTGCTAGCAATGTGATTTCATCCTGGGAGAGTTTGGATTTGGCTGAAGTCCCTTCTAATGGGTGATCCAGTTTCCTACCACAAACTGTGTAGGTTCGTTGGATTGGTCATGCTAAATTGTCTGTAGTGTTCAGGGATTTCTAGGTTATGTGCAATAGTCAGGGGTAAATATAGGGAAATCGGTTGGGAAGGTTGGTATGGACTTGTTGGGTCGAAGGGCCTGTTTCCACACTGCAGGGATTCCATAAAAATAAGAAAGATAACGATGACTTGTAGAGGTTTTTTTTTTAGCTCACACACATTGCTGTGATGATGAACAATGAAGGAGAGAGAGTGCAATAGGCCAATCCTTCTCAGGCAGATTACATTTTCTCCCTCTCTGAGTTGAATCACACAGTAATGTCATCCTGTCCCAAACTGGATCATGTGAGGTCTCCTTGTACATTGTCCAAACTATGTCTCCATCACATTCCCTGTTCCATGTCGGTGCATCATTACTGCTGTCATACACAGTGTCATACCCTGAGCAGAAAATGGTCTCGGTCAATTTGAAGATATGTTTATATGTCCCTGCGTCATTAAAAAATAAAAATGTTTAATTTACTCAGAATACCTGTGTTAAACTGAATGCATTTTTTAAAGAAATACAGAAATTGCTGGAAAAGCTCGCCAGGTCTCTCAGTACCCAGATGCTGCAGTTGTACCATCCTCCACCACTTCCTCTGGCAGCTCATTCCATACGCACACCACCCTCTGTGTGAAATGGTGCCCTTTAGGTCTCCTCAAAACCTTGCCTCTCTCACTTTCCACCAATGCCCTCTAGTTTTGAACGCCGCTAACCTGGGGAAAAACCCCTGACTACCCACCCTATCCATGACCATTCTGCTTTTAAAAGCCGCGACTGTGGCGAAATGTGACCCCAATCAACACGAATGGCTGTACTTTCAGTCATCCTGGGCCTAAATTCTGAAATTCAATACTGACACCTCTTCCTTCTCCATCAAGTCACAATTCTAAATCCATTTTAATCAGTTTGTTCAGATGTATCATGAGACACTTCTGTGGGATTTTCACCTCGACCTTTGTGCCCGGAGGTAGGGACACTAGTATCACTCAGCAATACCCATAAAGCTGTAACAGTATTCTCCTGTGTGTTTGTTCATCAGACTGTCCTGACATGCTGGGACATACCTCTGCAACACGCAGGACTTGAATCCAGGCCTTCTAGTCCAGAGCTAGGAACACTACCACACAAGTTTAGGAATTGGAATCAAATCCTGAGTGCTGGCTCAGAGGCAGGGACACTACCCACTACACTACCATACCCAGATTTTGGGTCATATTTTAGTGCACACTTTCAGCTCGGTGTGGATGTATTATAATCAGGTTCCCATTATTGAATTACAAACACTTTTATTATTAAACAAATGCAAGATATTTGTCTCAGCTGTAGGATATTGAGTGTATGTGTTGTGCTATCCAAATTAAGTATGAACATCTTTAATCACTATTATCTGTAGCTGCAATATTAGGGAAAGAAATCCTGCACTCACACTCTGCCCAAAGAAGGGTCTCAAATGGATATTTATTACTGAACATCAGAGACGAAGGAAGAGCTTAATTTCTGACACCAAAACACTGATCACTCTTACCCAACTCTCACGTGCGGCCGCTGATTACTGTCCAGCCTCTCCTCCCCACTGACTGTGTCAGCAATCTGTCCCTCCTCCCCCTAACCACACAAGGCTACCCAAACTCAGGGTCTTTGTGAAAATCAAGGCCGGAGTGTGCAGGCCTCCTGGAGAGGGGGATGGGTATTTTAAAATTGAAGGGGGAGGGTGAGGTGACAGTAATATCACTCACTGGGCTGAGGGGTGGCTGATGGAGTTTAGTTTGGATTAATGCGAGGTATTGGATTTGGTAAATCAAACAACAGCAGGACCTATACAATTAAAAGCAGGGCCTTTGTCAGTGTTGTAGAACAGAGACCTAGGCCGTCAGGTATAATTCTTTAAAATTTGCATCTCATACAGAAAGTGTCTTCATTGGTCAGACCTTTGAGTATCGGAATTGGGACGGCATGTTGAGGATGTAGAGGACATTGGTGAGACCTCTTCTGGAATACTGTGCCCAGTCTGGTCACCCTACTCGCTCATTCCATAGGCACACCACCCTCTGGGTGAAAAAGCTGCCCCTTAGGTCACTTTAATACTTCCCCTCTCACCTTAAACCTATACCCTCTAGTTTTGGTCTCCCCTACCCTCAGAAAACACCTTAACTATTTACTTTGATATTATTGACCTTGATATTATTAAGCTGGAGAGGGTTGAGAACAGATGAACCTGGATGTTGTTGGGAAAGGAGGGAGGGAGCTCTAAGGAGAGGCTGTGTATGCTGGGACTTTTTTCACTGGAGAGGATGAGATTAAGGGGTAACTTTATAGAGGTTTATAAAATATAGAGGGGTACAGATAAGCTGAAGGGCTGATGTCT
Source organism: Chiloscyllium punctatum (assembly GCF_047496795.1). NCBI lineage: Eukaryota > Metazoa > Chordata > Chondrichthyes > Orectolobiformes > Hemiscylliidae > Chiloscyllium > Chiloscyllium punctatum. The sequence goes on from NC_092751.1 coordinate 16,277,676, forward strand.
TTCCCTAGAGTTGAGGATTCAAAACTGAGGGCTATTTTAAGGTGTGAGGAAAAAGATTTAGAAAAGTCATGAGAAGTAATTATTTTAGACAGAAGCTGGCTTGTATGTGGTATGAACTTCCAGAGGAAGTGGTGATAGCAGGGACAGTTACAACGTTTAAAGGACGTTTAGATCAGTACATGGATAAGACATCAGTTTGGATGGTGCTGTGAGCAGCTGCCCTCTCCCTCCACCTCTCTGAATGAATCCCTGTTGGTTTTCACCCTCTGCCAATGTCTGTGCGGTGGCGTGTGGAGGCCAGCAGAGGGTGGCATTGCATCACTTTAAGCACCACAGAGACTGGCAGACCTGCCCCACACAGAGACACACAGATACACACACGGGGATGGTGAGGACATGGCGTGAAGCTCATAGGTAATTTAAATTAAACATAGCAGTATTGGGAATATAGCAGTATTTCACTTGCTCACACTCGTGTATGTGGGACAGGATTTCAGTTGTTTCATGGGGACTGTGACACTATAACAATCTCAATGTTTGTAGATGGCACCGAACCTGGAAGAACTCTGAAGTCTATGGAGGAGAGTGTGGGACTCTAACAGGACAGTGACAAGTTGATGCAGTGTTCAGGTTTATGGCAGATGGGGATCACTGCAGAGCAGTGTGAGGTGATACACTTTGATCGGAAAGACAATGAAAGACAGTTTAAAACAGGCTGTACCATTATAAATGGGTTGCAGGAGCAGAGGGAGCTGGGTGTATATGAGCACAGCTTGTTGAAGATGTCGGCAGGTGAGGAGAGCAGTAACTATCACAGATTAGTTTCAGTGTCTGAGCTGTTTACAGGAGCAGGTGTAGGAGGGAGTCTCGGTGTTCCCTTCCTGGGAGGTGGTGGTGACGATGTGTTGTGAGCCCACCCTCCTGCCCACCGAGACCGTGGGGATTCCATTTGTACCAGCTCGACACAAAAGGGAGATGGCATCAGGGCCACAGATTCTAAGTTGTGCCGGGGGGAAACGGAGCTGCCAGTGGGTTTAAAGTGAGAATTGCCCTTCACTGAACATTGCTCCTGACTCGGTCGGTGGGACGCAGATGTTTCAGAATCTCCACACGAGACGTCCCGGTCCTCTCCGGCTCGTACCAGGGTCCTCCCCACATGACAGGGGGAGGGGGGTGAGGGAACGGATATCGGGCACTCCATCACATGGCTTGGCCCTCCCTGTCCTATTCCAGGCTGTTTCTCCTGGAATGGGAAAAAGGGTGGGAGTGAGTGAGGGTGGGAGTGGGTGGTCCTGCTGTTAGTGTTAGTGTAGGCGGGGAGGTGGTCATGGTGAGGTGTCCGGAGGGAGTCAGTCCACAGTGTTGTATCCATGCAGTGTTATTAGTGTGGGGGGGGGAGTGGAGGGAGGGGGGGGGAGAGAGAGAGAGAGAGAGAGAGAGAAAGAGAGAGACAGAGAGAGAAGGTACTGCATGCGACAGTGAGAGTGGTGGACCATGAGCCTTGTTCGGGGGTCGGTGCTATAACAGATATACAGTGAGTGTGAGGGAGCAGAGAGAATACAGTGACACTTATCCTGACAGAGTGGGGGAGGTTATTGATGCTTGTCCTGGATTGCTGGACATTTCTTCAGACCCCAGATACTGCACTGAGCTGGGTGGGGAGCTCAGACCATACTAGGTGGGTCTGGTGGTGTCACCCCCTCTGGGAAGAGAATGGTCCCCCTCTATACTAGCCCATCCACCAGGACCTCTGTGCCCCTGTTGACAAACCGTGGTGTAATTGTCCCTTATCTGCCATGCTCGGCGTAAACTGGGTGATGGTGTGTACTCCATTTACAAAGCTGTAGAACAAATGCTCATCCAAAACTCTCCATCATCTGACCTCACACAAATATCCCTTTTTCCCATCTTTCCTGGGAAGACAGGTTCATGTTACAGGATGTTATCGAAGTGTCTACATTTCAGTCTTCTGAAACCTGGAAACACATCCTTCCATGATAGTATCTCTCAGTCTTCCCCTCTCTGTCTATACCCCAACCCCCCCACCCCCCCCCCCCCCCCATGTGGTGATATTTAAACTGATTCCCCCGCCTGGTCTCTCTGGCAGTGATGTCCACACCCACAGCACCCCCTTGTCAGGGCAACAATGGAGATATGGAGCTGTAAATGGGTGGGAGCTGTACATCCTGTCAGTTCCAGAACGGGCTGCAAGTTTCCCCACACTGGGCAGGGATATAACACAGTGTTACTGAGCATTGCACTGGGGTGGGGTACACAGTCCTACATGCTGGGAGGGTAACTGCTCCTGGGTTACAGATCAATGCAATGGGGTGGTGTACACAGTCCTACATGCTGGGAGGATAACTGCTCCTGGGTTACAGATCAATGCACTGGGTTAATGTACACAGTCCTACATGCTGGGAGGGTAACTGCTGCCGCTTTACAAATGAAAGTACTGGGGTGTTGTATACTGTCCTACATGCTGACAGTTTATCTGCTCCTGGTTTACAAATTAATGTCCTGGGGTTGTGCACACAGCTCTACATGCTGGGAGGGTAACTGCTCCTGGTTTACAAATTAATTCACTGGGGTGGTGTACACAATTCTAAATACTTAGAGTGTTACTACTGCAGATTTACAGATTAATTCACTTATGATCAATGCACAGTTTGCGGTGTTGGTCAGACTGTCTTGTTGAGTTTTATGGATAATGCAATGATGTGGTTTGTTTCGCTCCTTATGCTGGATATATATTTGTTTCCAGTTTACACATTACTGCCCTGCTGTGGTCTTCGCAGCTCCCAGTGCTGTACAGATATCTCGTCTGGGTTTGTAGATCAATTCACTGCTGTGGTCTGCATAGCTCCCTGTGCTGGACAGATATCTAGCCTGGGTTTATAGATCAATGCACTGCTGTGGTCTGCACAGGTCACTGCGCTGGACAGATATATGGTCTTGGTTTATAGATCAATGCCCTGATCTGATCTGCGCAGTGTTCCACTCTGGCCAGATTGCTGGCTTGTATTGACCAGTGTAATGGATGAATCTGCACAGATTGTTGAGTTGTACCGAGTAGTACACTGGCCCTGTCTGCACAGTGTTCCACGGTGAACAGATATCTCCTCTGGGTGTATGGTGTCTGGGCTGGTTCTGTGAGGTGGATTGAGAATGTGGTATATCGAACCATTTCAGCTGATCTGGCAATGCCTTTAGTTCCCATTCCTGTGATTGGACCCTCCTTCTCTCTCCCCATTAATGTTACAGTGTGTCCAGGAACAGGATATCATGTTGGTGGGGTGAGGAGGGGGGAAAGGTCATGGACAGGTCAAGGGGTTCCCCGGAATGCTCTGTCCCCGACATTCTATAACTGTCATTCTCCGGAACGTTCCGTCCCCGACATTCTATAACTGTCATTCCCTGGAACGTTCTGTCCCTGACATTCTATAACTGCCATTCCCCGGAACGTTCTGTCCCTGACATTCTATAACTGCCATTCTCCGGAAAGTTCTGTCCCTGACATTCTATAACTGACATTCCCCGGAACGTTCTGTCCCTGACATTCTATAACTGCCATTCTCCGGAACGTTCTGTCCCTGACATTCTATAATTGACATTTCCCGGAACGTTCTGTGCCTGATATTGTTTGTGAACGGCCGGACGTCAGTGAATTGAACAAACGATAAGATCCCGAGGGAAGAGATCCCGTTCCAGGGAGAAGGAGACACTGTTCCGAAGGCCCCTCAGGCAGTTAAAGGGGTGAATACGTTTTCCCTGCGTTTACATTTCTCCACAACACAGGATCGACCACAATTTAGACCAAAATACAGGAATTCCCAAACTCCGTTTGTCTTCAGGAAACTGGGAGAGAATCCTTCAGGACAGTAACGTTTCCACCCTCCGTATTAGGAACTGGGAAGGAGTGACCTGTGTCTGCTCTCGAGTGATCGAGTGTGTGGGAATGTTCTAGAAACCATCTGTCCTTATGGATGTGTCTCTGTGTGTTTGGGGAGGGAGGGTTTCTTGTGGTTTATGTCACATTTTTGTCAGTAATTCCGATATTCCCATTTGTTATTCCAGCTCCAATTATTTTAATAAATCCCTGAATACAGGGACACATTTGTAAATCTCACTGGGTCCCCGATCAAACGGGTCCCTTTGCCTTCAGGCTGATGGATAACGGGTTTGCTTTCCTTCCTCACAGTTAACGTAGTGACCATCTACGTCCTTCTTTATAAAGATTGTGGATTGTCTCCATGTGTCAGACGTTACCTGGGGGCCATGGCAGCGGCGGATCTCCTGGTCATTATCCTCGACCTGATCCTGAGACACATTCCCATTGTTTATCTGGAACAGTTTTATTTCCTGAAGGACTCCGTCCCCGTGTGTAATATCCACGCCGTCCTGCTTTATACAGCCACTGACTGCTCTGTCTGGTTCACCGTCACTTTCACCTTTGATCGGTTTGTGGCCATTTGTTGCCAGAAGCTGAAAAGTAAATATTGCAGTGAGAAAACGGCGGCTGTGGTTCTTGGAGCAGTGACTGTGTTGAGCTGTTTAAAGAACATTTCCTGGTATTTTATGTTCACGGCTCGGTATCGGCTGGTGAACCTCCCCTGGTTTTGTGAGGTAACAGACGCTGTTCAATACTCCAGTGTCTGGGTCACAATCGAGTTCCTCCACCACATTCTAAACCCGTGTGTCCCATTTCTCCTGATTCTGCTGCTCAATGTTCTCACCGTCAGACACATTTTAGTGACCAGCAGAGCCCGCAGGAGACTCCGCGCTCACACCAATGGGGACGCTCAGTCTGACACTGAAATGAGAAACCGAAAAAAATCCATCATTTTACTGTTTGTGATCTCGGCCAATTTCATCCTGTTATGGTCAATGTTAATGCTGTATTCTATATGGAGCCGGATGTGGTATTTTGGGTATTGGTCTGTGTTTCTCGATCCCTTTGTGCAGGAATTGGGCTTCATGCTGCAGCTCCTCAGTTGCTGCACAAACACCGCGATTTATGCCGTGACCCAGACTAAGTTCAGGCAGCAGCTGAAGAATGTGCTGAAATATCCCTTCACCCAAATCCATCCATCCATCAAATTCCCTCATTAATCAATCCATCCGGGATTTTCTCATTTCTGTTCAGTGTTTCAGCGATGGAGCAGCCTGTCGCTATGGTAACAGACTGAGGGTAGTGCTGGTTTGTCCATCCTTATCCCACAGGGGGGTTACAGGGAAACATTTCAATGTCTCTCACAACTCAGAGGCCAGTGAGTAAAGGTACCATCCCACTGACTGTATCCATCACTTCCATTTGTAAACAATAAAAATGTTGATTAAAGCGTGCCGAGCAGCAGAGTGACCGATGTTGTTGTGTGTCTTTGAGTTGGAGAAGCTGAGCTGGAGAGAGACAGACTCAGCCCCAAGTCCTGGTCCTCAGGGAAGGGGAGGGCACCGCGCCCTGAGCTCAGGAGCTGGGTTTAACTCCCTCTGATTCCCCGCCCCCCACACTCCACCCTGACCTCCCCATTTCCTGTCATGAGTGGGACAGGACTTCAGTTGTTTCATGGGGACTACCCCCCTCCCCAATCTCTGGATCAGAGGGAGAGAGACGCGTCAGGGAGACAGATTGCATCAGAGAGGGGGGGGGGGGAAGGAGGGAAAGAGATTTAGTCAGAGAGAAACAGAGGGAGGTGGGGAGAAAGAGAGACTGAGGTAGGGGGATCGAGAGTGAGAGAAGTGGAGAGAGAGTGAAGGAGCAGGGAGAGACAGAGAGAGCGAGAGAGAGGCAAGGGAAAGCTAAGGTGAGGAAAAGAGAGAGAGAAATATGGGAGGACATAATGAGAGAAGGGTCAGAGTGTGGGGGACAGAGAGAGGGGGACACAGAGAGAGAGGGGGAACAGAGAGAGGGGGACAAAGATCCGGGGAACAGAGAGTGGGGGCTGAGAGTGGGGGACAGAGAGAGGGGGACAGAGAGAGAGGGGGAACAGAGAGATTGGGACAAAGAGCGGGCGAACAGAGAGGGGGGGCTGAGAGTGGGGGACAGAGACTGGGGGACGGAGAGACTGGGGGACAGAGGGGGGTCAGAGAGTGGGGGATAGAGAGAGTGGGGACGGGGTGCGGACGGGGGGACAGAGAGGGAGGTGACAAAGAGAGGAGGGAGTGAATGGGGGACACAGAGAGAGGGGGAAAGAGAGATGAGGACAGAGAGAGGGGACAGAGAGAGGGGGGACAGAGAGTCCGGGACAAAGAGAGGGGGACAAAGAGAAAGGGGGGGCAAAGAGAACGGGAGAGAGAGGGGGACAGAGAGAGGGCAACAGAGAGAGGTGGACAGAGTGAGGCGGATAGAGAGAGGGAGACAGAGAGGGGGGACAGAGAGCAGGGGGACAGAGAGCGGGGGGACAGAGAGAGGGGAACAGAGAGTGGGGGACAGAGAGTGGGGGACAGAGAGTGGGGGACAGAGTGAGGGGACCCGAGAGTGGGGGATGGAGAGAGTGGGGGGCAGAGAGAGGGGACAGAGAGTGCGGAATGGAGAGAGTGGGGGACAGGGGGGGCGGGGGGACAGAGAGAGGATCAGAGTGAGAGATGGATAGAGAGGGGGGACAGAGAGAGTGGGGAGACAGAAAGAGGGGGGAACATAGAGAGGACTGGGAACGAGAAGGCGGGACGGGTGTGGGGAACAGAGAGGGAGGTCAGAGAGAGGGGGGACAGAGAGGAGAGGGGCGGAGAGGGAAGGGACAGAGCTGGGAGGGACAGAGATGGGGGCAGAGAGAGGGGGAACAGAGAGTGTGGGGACAGGGAGAAGGGGGACAGAGACTGAAGGTGACAGAGAAACCGGGGGACAGAGAGAGGGGGGCAGATAGAGGGGGGCAGAGAGAGAGGGGGACCGAGAGAGGGGGACAGAGAGCGGGAGATACAGAGAGGGGGGAGGACAGAGATAGAGAGGGGGACTGAGAGTGGGACAGAGAGGGGGGAAGAGAGAGAGGGCTGGGACCGAGAAGGGGGGGACAGAGGGGGGGGGGCTGAGAGAGGGGGACAGAAAGAAGGGAGGATAGAGAGAGGGGGACAGAGAGAGAGAGGAGGACAGAGATAGGGGGAGGGCAGCGAGAGGTGGTACAGAGAGAGGGGGGACAGAGAGAGGGGGAACAGAGGGGGGTACAGGGAGAAGGGGAGACAGAGAGTGGAGCAGAGAGAGTGGGGACAGTAAGAGAGGGGAGACAGAGAGACGGGGGCGCAGTAGAGGGGGGACAGGGGAACGGAGAGAGGTGGGACAGAAAGAGGTGGGACAGAGAGAGGGGGAAATAGAGAAGGGGACAGAGGGGGCGGACTGAGAGCGGAGGGACAGAGAGAAGGAGGGGCAGAGAGAGAGGGGACCGAGAGAGGGGGACAGAGAGCGGGGTGACTGGGGGGAAGAGAAAGGGAGACAGAGAGAGGAGGGAACAGAGGGAGAGGGGGTCAAAGAGAGGGGGGCAGAGGGGGAAGAGAGAGGGGTGACAGAAAGAGAGTGGGGACAGAGAGAGATTGGAGACAGAGAGAGGGGGCGCCAGAGAGAGGGGAGAAAGAGAGAGAGGGTGGACGGAGAGAGAGAGGGGGGGAACAGAGAGAGGGAGGGGCAAAGAAAGAGAGTACAGAGAGAGCGGGGACAGAGAGAAGGGGACAGAGAGGGGGCGGTCAGAGTGAGAGAGGGAGTCAGAGAGAAGGGGGACAGAGAGAGAGGGGGGACAAGAGAGTGGGGACAAGAGAGTGGGGGGAGAGAGAGGGTTGAGTGATAGGGGAGAGAGAGGGGGTAGTGAGAGGGAGAAGAGAGAGAGGGGGACAGAGAAAGTGGTACAGAGAGCGGGTGGACAGAGAGATGGGGAGAGAGGGAGAGGGAGGGACAGAGTGAGAGGGTGACAGAGAGAGGAGGACAGAGAGAGAGTGGGGACAGAGAGAGGGGGGATATTGAGAGAGGGGGACAGGGAGATGGGGCGAAGAGAGAGGGGGAAAGAAAGAGGAGGAAAGAGAGACGGGGACAGAGGGGACGGACAGAGAGAGGGGGGACAGAGAGGGTGGGACAGAGAGAGGGGGTACAGAGATGGAGGGAACAGAGAGAAAGGGGGACAAGAGAGTGGGGGGAGCGAGGTAGGGGACAGATGGGGAGAGAGAGGGGTGTATAGAGAGGCGTCAGAGAGTGGGAGACAGACAGAGGGGGACAGAGAGAGGGGGGACAGAGAGAGGGGAACAAAGAGAGGGGGAACAGAGAGAGGGGGACAGAGAGTGGGGGACAGAGAGAGGGGACAGAGAGAGGGGGACAGAGAGACGGGTCAGAGAGAGAGGGGCAGAGAGAGGGGGACAAAGAGACGGGGAACAGAGAGAGGTGGCAGAGAGTGGGGGACAGAGAGAGGGGGACAGAGAGTGGGGGACAGAGTGAGGGGGGACAGAGAGTGGGGGGTGGAGAGAGTGGGGCACAGAGGGAGGACGAGGGAGAGAGTGGGGGACAGAGGGGGGGGAACGGGTAGACAGAGAGGGAGGTGACAGAGAGAAGAGGGAGTGAGAGGGGGACACAGAGACGGTGGGACAGAGAGCACATGGGGACAGAGAGGGGGACAGCGAGAGAGGTGGACAGAGATAGAGGGACAGAGAGAGAGGGGGTACAGAGAGAGGGGGACAAAGAGAGTGGGACAGAGAGAGAGGGGTCAGAGAGAACGGGCGAGAGAGGGGAGACAGAGAGCAGGGAGATAGAGAGAGGGAGACAGAGAGAAGGGGACAGAGAGTGGTGGATGAAGAGAGTGGGGGACAGAGGGGGCACGGGGGGACAGAGAGGTTGTGATAGAGAGAGAATGGAGTGAGAGGGGGACACAGAGAGAGGGGGACAGAGAGAGGGGGACAGAGAGGGGGACAGAGAGGGATAGAGAGAGGGGGGACAGAGAGAGTGAGGGGACAGAGAGAGGGGGTACATGGAGAGGCTGGGACCGAGAAAGCGGGAAGGGGGGAGGGCAGAGAGGGGGCTCAGAGAGAGGGGGGACAGAGAGGGTGTGACAGAGAGGGGAGGGACGGAGATGGCGGACAGAGATTGGGGCAGAGGGAGGGGGAACAGAGAGAATGGGGAGAGGGAGAAGGGGGACAGAGAGTGAAGGGGACAGAGAGACGGTAACAGAGAGGGGGGGACAGATTGGGGGTGCAGAGAGAGAGAAGGGGACCGAGAGGGGGACAGAAGAAGGTGGGGGGGACAGAGAGAGGGAGGTCAGAGTCAGGGGGACAGAGAGAGGGGGGACAGAGAGAGGGTGGGACAGAGAGAGGCGGACAGAGAGAGAGGGGGACAAGAGAGTGGGGGGAGCGAGCTAGGGGAGAGATGGGGAGAGAGGGGGGTGTATATAGAGGGATCAGAGAGTGGGGGACAGAGAGGGGGGACAGAGAGAAGGGGACAGAGAGTGGTGGATGAAGAGAGTGGGGGACAGAGGGGGCACGGGGGGACAGACAGGTTGTGATAGAGAGAGAATGGAGTGAGAGGGGGACACAGAGAGAGGGGGACAGAGAGAGGGGGACAGAGAGGGGGACAGAGAGGGATAGAGAGAGGGGGGACAGAGAGTGAGGGGACAGAGAGAGGGGGTACATGGAGAGGCTGGGACCGAGAAAGCGGGAAGGGGGGAGGGCAGAGAGGGGGCTCAGAGAGAGGGGGGACAGAGAGAGTGTGACAGAGAGGGGAGGGACGGAGATGGCGGACAGAGATTGGGGCAGAGGGAGGGGGAACAGAGAGAATGGGGAGAGGGAGAAGGGGGACAGAGAGTGAAGGGGACAGAGAGACGGTAACAGAGAGGGGGGGACAGATTGGGGGTGCAGAGAGAGAGAAGGACACCGAGAGGGGGACAGAAGAAGGTGGGGGGGACAGAGAGAGGGAGGTCAGAGTCAGGGGGACAGAGAGAGGGGGGACAGAGAGAGGGTGGGACAGAGAGAGGCGGACAGAGAGAGAGGGGGACAAGAGAGTGGGGGGAGCGAGGTAGGGGAGAGATGGGGAGAGAGGGGGGTGTATATAGAGGGATCAGAGAGTGGGGGACAGAGAGGGGGGGACAGAGAGAGAGGGGGAACAGAGAGAGGGGGACAAAGAGAGGGGGAATAGAGAGAGGGGGACAGAGACTGGGGGAGAGAGAGAGGGGGACAGAGAGAGAGGGTCAGAGAGAGGGCGATGGAGAGAGGGAGGACAGAGAGGGGGGGATGGAGAGAGTGGGGGACAGAGGGGGGGACGGGGGAGAGAGTGGGCGACAGAGGGGGGACGGGAAAACAGAGAGGGTGCTGATAGAGAGGAGGGAGTGAGAGGGGGACACAGAGACAGGGGGGACAGAGAGCGCGTGGGGACAGAGTGGGGGACAGAGAGAGAGGGGGACAGAGAGAGGGGGACAGAGAGATTAGGATAGAGAGAATGGGAGAGAGAGGGGGACAGAGAGTGGGGGACAGAGAGAGAGGGGGACAGAGAGAACGTGAGAGAGAGGGGGACAGAGAGCAGGCGGACAGAGAGTGAGGGAAAGAGAGTGGGGGACAGAGAGTGGTGGATGGAGAGAGTGGGGGACAAAGAGAGGGGGACAGAGAGTGGGGGATGGAGAGAGTGGGGGACAGAGGGCGGGACGGGGGGATAGAGAGGGAGGTAATAGAGAGAGGACAAAGTGAGATGGGTACACAGAGGGGGGGACAGAGAGAGCATGGGGACAGAGAGGGGGACAGAGAGAGAGGGATGGAGAGGGGGGGACAGAGAGAGTGAGGGGACAGAGAGAAGGAGGGGCAGAAAGAGAGGGAACCGAGAGAGGGTGATAGAGAGTGGGGGAGACAGAGAGAGGTGGGGGGACAGAGAGAGTGGGGTTCAAAGAGAGAGGGCGGCAGAGGGGGCAGAGAGAGGTGTACAAAGAGAGGGGAATGGGGGGGTACAGAGAGAGGGGGACAATTAGGGTTGGGGTACAGAGAGAGAGGGGGGACAAAGAGAGAAGGGGACAGAGAGAGTGGGGACAGAGAGAGGGAAACAAAGAGAGGGGGACAGAGAGAGGGGGACAGAGAGCGGGGGGATGGGGGTCAGAGAAAGGGGGACAGAGAGAGGAGGGAATGGAGGGAGAGGGGGTCAGGGGGGGCAGAGGGGGAAGAGAGAGGGGTGACAGAGAGAGAGTGGGGACAGAGAGAGCGGTGGACAGAGAGAGGGGGACAGAGGGAGAGGGAGAAACAGAGTGAGAGGGTGACAGAGAGAGTGGCGACAGAGAGGAGGGTGACAGAGCGGTGGGTACAGAGTGGGGGGACAGAGAGAGGGGGACACAGAGAGAGTGGGGACAGAGAGAGGGGGGCTATTGAGAGAGGGGGACAGAGAGATGGGGGCGAAGAGAGAGGGGACAAAAAGAGGGGGGGGCAGAGAGAGCGGGGAAAGAAAGAGGAGGAAAGAGAGAGGGGGACAGAGGGGACGGACAGAAAGCGGGTGGGACATAGAGAGGGTGTGACAGAGAGAGGGGGAACGGAGAGGGAGGGGTAAGAGAGAGAGAGGGGACAGAGGGGGGAAGAGAGAGACGGGGACAGAGAGGTGGACAGAGAGAGGGGGATAGAGAGAGTGTGGAAAGAGAGAGGTGGACATATGGGGCGGATTGAGAGCGGGGGGACAGAAAGAAGGAGGGTCAGAGAGAGAGGGGACCGAGAGATGGAGACAGACAGCGGGAGAGACAGAGAGAGGTGGGGGACAGAGAGAGTGGGGGTCACTGAGAGAGTGCGGCAGAGGGGGTCAGAGAGAGAGGACAGGGGGTGGGGGACAGAGGAGGGGGACAGAGAGAGAGGGGGGACAGAGAGGGAGAGAGGACAGAGAGAGAGGTGACAGAGAGAGAGGGGGCAGAGAGAGTGTGGGACAGAGGGAGAGGTGGACAAGAGAGTGGGGGGAGAGAGGAGGGAGTGATAGGGGATGGAGAGGGGGGTAGAGACAGGGGGAAGAGAGAGAGGGGGACAGAGAGAAGGGTGCAGAAAGTGGGGGCGACAGAGCGAGGTGGACAGAGGGGGTGTACAGAGAGAGAGGGGTGGACAGCGAAATGGGGACACAGGGAGAGGGAGGCACAGAGTGAGAGGGTGACAGAGAGAGTGGGGACAGAGAGGAGGGTGACCAAGTGGGGGTACAGAGAGGGGGGACAGAGAGAAGGGGGGCAAGAGAGAGGGTGGTCGGAGGTAGGGGAGAGGTGGGGAGAGAGAGGGGGTAAAGAGAGGGGAAGAGAGAGAGAGTGGACAGAGAGAGGGGGAACAGAGAGAGGGGGTCAAAGAGAGGGGGTCAGAGAGAGGGGGTGGACAGAGAGAATGGGGACAGAGAGGAGGGTGACAGAGAGGGGGGGACAGACAGAAGGGTGACAGGGAGAGGGGGTAGAGGGGGGGACAGAGAGGGGAGGGACGGAGAGTGGGACAGAAAGAGTGCGAACAGAGGGGGGGGACAGAAAGAGGGGTTGCAGGGGGGGATTGAGAGAGGGGGGACAGAGGGGGGAACAGAGAGAGGGGGACAGAAAGAGGGGGGACAGAGGGGGGGACATAGAGAGGGGGACAGAAAGAGGAGGACAGAGAGAGGGGGGACAGAGAGTGGAGAGAAGGAGAGGGGACAGAGAGAGGTGGGATAGAGAGGGGAGGGATGGAGAGTGGGACAGAGAGAGAGGGCGAACAGAGAGGGGGGGGACAGAGAAGGGGGCAGAGGGGGGAAGAGAGAGAAGGGGACAGAGATGGTGACAGAGAGAGGGGATAGAGAGAGGGGGAAAGAGAGAGAGGGGGAAAGAGAGAGAGGGAGAGATGGGGCGGACTGAGAGGGGGGGACAGAGAGAAGGAAGGGCAGAGAGACAGGGACCAAGATAGGGAGACAGACAGCGGGAGAGAGAGAGA